>NC_081851.1:28672493-28972493 GCF_963259705.1 Myotis daubentonii | reverse complement strand
TATAATTGCCCAAACTTTCAAACAATCAATATATCCTTCAGTAGGTAAATAAGTGTAGTAAATCTAGACAATATAATACTCAGCGCTAAAAATAAATGCGGTATCAAGCCATGAGAAGACATGAATAAACCTTAAACACATATTACCAAGTGAAAGAAGCTAATCTAAAAAGGCTACATACTGTATAATTCCAACTACAGTTGACCTTGAACAACATGTGTTTGAACTGCAGGCATCCACTTATACGGAGATTGTTTTTTCACTAAATATACAATAGGCCCTCAGTAGCTCCAGAGGGGGAGGAATAAATAGGCAGAGACAGAGTATTTTTAGGGCTTGAAAAATACGCTGCATGATATTATAATGATAGGTGTCATTATGTATTTATTCAAACCCATACAATGTACAACATCAAGAGAAAAACATAATATACACTATGAACTGTGAGTGATTATGGCATGTCAATGTAGTTTCATAAATTGTAATAAATGTATCACTCTGGTGGTAGATATTGATAATAGGGAATGTTATACAAATGTGGGGGCATATGAGAATTCTCTGTCCTGTCTCCCAGTTTTATTATAAACATAAATCTTAAAAAAAATAAAGTTTTAATTAAAAAAATCTCTTTGAAACTGTGAGTTAGAAGGCATCGTCCTTAATTTGATAAAATATTATCAAAATAAACTTATAGCATCATAATTAATATTGAAAAATAGATAGATTAGTAAAAAGGTAAAGATGATATATATTATTAATTCTATATAACTTTTTAGTAGTTGTAACCAATAAAATAAGGCAAAAAAATAAATTTTAAATAAATAAATAAATTCTACCCTCCAAATATGGTTTTTAATCATAATAAATAAATTATTAAGAAATGCCATAATTCCACATGTAGAAAATAGAAGAAACATACAACAAAATGAATAATAGAGGTTAAGTTACTAAATGAAAAATTAATATATAAAAATAAAATATATTTTAATATTCTAGGAATAGGAAGATAGAAATTAAACTAAAATTTTAAATATAATAGCATTATAAGGTATAGATATTTATGAATAAAATATGTATTGAAAGTAATTAAAAAGACCCATATAAGAAAAGAAGTATATTTAATGTTCATAGATTTAAGTATTCAAATTGATGTTAAGCTTTAACACAATCCCACTCAACCTAAGTGGCTCAGTGATTGAGAGTTGACCTATAAACCAGGAGGTCACAGTTCAATTCCTGGTCAGGGTACATGCTGGAGTTGCTGGCTCAATCCCTAGTGTGGGGCGTGCAGGAGGCAGCCAATCAATGATTCTCTCTCATCATCGATGTTTCTGTCTCTCTCTCTCTCTCCCTTCCTCTCTGAAATCAATAAAAATATTTTTAAAAGATTTGACAAAATCCCAATAATAACTCTAAAACAAATTTTACTTAAATATTCTAGCTGACATTAAAATATATACATATGTGCAAAATCCCTTGAATAGCCACTCTTAAGCAGGTGGAAATTATTGCGCCATGATATAATAATACTGTATATGATATTAATATGATGAATTAATAGAGTAATACAACACAATGGAGACCCTGGAAAGAAACTCAGGCTTTTATACACATTTAACATGTGACAAGTGGCATCACACACTATAGACTTTTGGAGGAAGGCTGGGTCATATATTAAATGGTTATGGAAAAATTGAGCATCTATGCACATTGTAAAGGAAATGAAGTTAGGGAATGCAGGAATATGTGCAAAACTTAACTTATTAATATTAAGATTATATAAAGTACTCCCACACATTAGCATGAATGGGACTACAACACCTACCAATGGATAAGATAGATAACACAGGCTACTCAAAAGGCAAAATTCAAATGACCAATGACCATGAAAAGGTTTCAAGCTAATTATCAATTATGGAAGTGCTAATTAAATAGATAGATAGATAGATAGATGCCACAAGAAAATCTATCTTTTATGTTTTAGAAAAATGCTAAATAGTAAATCAAGAAGAAATGATGGAATTAACAATTGAATTTGGCCAAAAACCTGAAAACACTTGGAAGAGGATTGCTCTTCAGAGCTTCAAGATAAGAGTCCAGCCTGGAGAACATCTTGATTATGGCTTTCTGAGAACCTTAGCAGAGAACTTAGCTGAGCACACCCAGGCTACTGGCCTACGGAGTGTTGGGATACTAAACGTGGGTTGATTTAAGCTGTCAAGTGTATAATAATGCATTAAAAATATAATAACAATTGAGTCAAAAAATTTTTATATAAGTTTACAAATGAGGAGAATGAAATTCTCTTCTGGGAATTAACATTTTACTCAATTGGACTTAAATATGAGTGTTCCATATATCACATTGGTCACAGATATTCATTTCTAAAATCAATTCATTATTCACGAGCCATACAAAAATAGGCTAGATTTGATCCTTGAGCTATTGTTTGCCAATGCTTTCATTAAAAGTCACAATTGTACATGTGTAATTACCTAAGTTTTCCCCTGAATGGTGGCCTGAAGACAAAATAAACCAACAGGAGTGAGTCAGGGTGGGAGGTAGGAGGAGGAACTTGTGCTTAGGAGGGAGAGGAGTGGGAGCATATGAGCCACCAGGCTGCCTGTGCTTCTGGTAATTCCCCTGGAGGAAAATGCCCTCTCTGGTAACCTTTCTGCATTAGCATCTGTAGAAAAGATCAATTGATGCCAAAGTCCATCACAGAAAACAAAGGTACTCCTTTCATACAAAAGTGCAGCCAAATCACATAGATTTCTTCTTACCGCTCCCTCCCTTTCCCCAAATTAAATTGGTGCCATTTGTGAGAACATTAACATAAGTAAATGACAAACTTTGCAGTAGATTTTACCAATATCTGAGATTATGTGATTGTTTTGCTGAAATAAAGATGAGATTTCTTCAGCAGAAATGCATTACTCCAAGTAATATTGCATTTAAATCTGTGGCACTCTGGCATTTTCAATATTTTTCCCCAGAGTAAGGTACCCAAAATTAAGACCCCCCAAAATGGAGTGATACAATTTGATTCAGTGCTAGAACCAGCGAGGCAGTGGTTATTGCTTCACAGAAATGAAAGAATTTTGTTATTGTTTTCTGGGGTAGAAAATGAGCAAAATAATACATAGCATAACTATAATATGAGCTCAAGGAAAAACCAGCACATTATTATAAATCATTATGTGAAACAGAAAGCAAGGCACGAAATCTCCCCTAGATTCCTTCATTTTGGTTGAGAAGCTGTTTGGTGTGTTTTGATACATTCGAAATGTAGTGTGGAAACGGGTTTACGAGGTATATAATGCATCATCTGGTTACCTGTAAAAGAGGAGAAAACTCCGGGGGAATCAGTTCAATGGTGTTTGGGAAAACCCTTATGATGCTCACTCAGTACCTGTTGACTAAAGAAGTTAAAAAGTCAAGAACTGACTAATGGCAGTTCTCTGTGTGGAGGATTTCGCAGGCTTCGTCGACCCTTTCAAACAGAACATGACAATTATTCCCTTAGACGTTAGCAGGGACACAAATTGCACTGAGAGCTGATCACGGAGTGGGAGACTTCAGCTGCCTTGTTTTCTGTCTGTCCTGGTTGAAGGCAGCTAAAGGTCATTTATAAACCTCATGTCAACTTCTAGAAGGTCTGAAGGCATTTGTAAATCTCTGAACTTACCAGCACCTTTTCACACATGGCTCACTATTTAAAAAGAAAAACAAAGAGAGAGCCAAAAAAAAAAAAAAAAGAGTAAGAAATGTGACTAGCTTTTGAAATAGTAGTATAGCAACATGTGTTGAGGCAAGAAGCCGCTCTAATGTGTTAGTAGTAGAGAATAACAAGTATAAGTTAATCAGAAATGTGCTAACAATCCCTTAAAAATTGAAACCTAAACATGTTTGTCAAATATGGCTGCAAATGCATTTACTTAACAAATCAATAGATTTCATTGGACTTCACATCTTTCATGTTGTAAATGCTTTCTGAATACCTGTTTTCAGATATTATATTAAAAACCAATTCAGTCAGAGGTAGCTGGACTCAGCAATCGACTGTGCCAGAATTTCCCGGCCTCTGAAAAATAAATGTCAATGGCATCCTCCAGTCACATGTCCAACAAAAACTTTTACCCATTTTACAGGTTGGGAAACTATGCACAGAGTAATTAGATGACAGTAGGAATAGCTCAGCACAGCTTTTTAAAGTCCAATACTTAGAACTGGATGAACTCACATCCTGATTCCACCTATCCCAGGGGAAGATCTAGAGAAGTGTTCCTTACCTCCTTTATCTATTTGCTTTTCTATTAACAACAACAACAAAGGCAACATGTAGCTGTAAATGTTTTCACTGTTGATGTGAAATGTTTTATAAGCAAAAATATTGCCTTCAGCATTTCTGAAATTTCCAAATTTATTTTACAACTTATAATAGCTAACAGGGAAGTTCATAGTTAAGAATTCTGTACTTCAAGGCCTTTCTGCTGCTTCTCCTTATACCCTACCCTTTGTTGTTGTTTTTTCCAGACTCAGAAAATTCTGAAAAGCAGCCTGGAAATGAAAGCTCCAAGGCTAGTTTCCAGATCAATGACATACCAATTCCGTGGCTTAGGCACCAAATTTGTTTCTATGAGCTTGATTTCCCCATTCCTAATACAGTGACAATAAAACAACCTATCTTTTCAAACAAGGTTTTCTGACAATTAAATATTCTTGATAAAATATAAAGCAATACACCATTGCAGAGTGTACAAACTTTTTAAAGATATTTGTGGCTGGAATAGTAATTTATTTTCAATTTTCTCTATACTATAGCATTGTCATATTGATGAGGAAAATAAGACACTTTGCGGGGGAAGACCAGCACCCTGACTCTGTACCTAGTTGATTAGCATCCCTAATGCACATTCCTGTTAGCCTATAGCCTAGTGTGCCCCTTCCTTAATTATCTGGTTTTGCAATACTCACATTTTACAGAGGCCATAAACCATGAACAATATACAACCCGTGGAGGGTTATCATTGGTGGAGCCAGGCCAGGCTTTTACATGTGGTCATATGGCCCCCATCCCAACACACGGGGCTTTTTGCAAAGCCTGCGAAAGGTCCGGAAGTCTGATCCATATTTGGGGGACAAAGAAACCAAAGGGTATATAGAGAAAGCTTCCTCCATATTGGTTTGCTCAGGATTTGGAAACAGGCTCCCCTGAGTCATGGTATTAGTACATCTGGAAATAAACGGATTTTTCCTGTATCTCTGGGTACTCCTGTGTATTTTTCAGTTGCCCGGTAAATTCTGTAACAATATAGTTATGCAAAGATTGTACATTGTAGGGCTTTTTCATTTCAATTTCTTCGTACTCAGTGTTAGTGTGTATTGTCATTGTCCATGACCCCAAGTCATATAATTACCTGGTTGCTTAGAGTTAGTTAATCACTTGCCACAATTTTAGCTATTGTTTCTCTTGTTACTGGCGGTGTAACTAAATGTATTTGCACCACATTTACACCTTTTGTATTGTTGGGATTGTCTTCCTTTGGATCAATGTGACATACTATTTACTTTGGTGGAAAAAATATTGCTCTCTGGAGCTCAAATACATTCTATTCTGCTGGGAAAATTATTTACTATGCATGTGCATTGATTTCTTAATAATATTAACAAAATCCAAAATACACTGTTCTGTAGATGAATTCAAATGTTTTTGGCCAGGCTTTTCCCTTTTCCTGAGGAATCAGTTCTTAAGTTGCAGTCAGTTTAGTCTGGAAAATGTCACTGTTTTCAGTACCAATGAGCAGGAGAGCACCTTGAGTCAGAGGCACACTGAAGAGACAGAAGAAGGGATGGATGTAGAAGAAAGTGAAATGGCAGGTGATGAAGCTCCAGCAACTTGCTCCATTCCAATGGATTGCAATCTGCATTGAAAATCCTGGTCACTTCAGGATTACTTGCAACCCTGTGCAATGCTATGAGATTTCATGGAAAAGTTTTTTCTAGTAGTCAGTAGTTCTAGCTGTTTTCAAAAGTTATAAATTGGATGATACTCAGTTCTCAAGATAAAAGTTAGTAGAATTAAAAACAGGAAGACATGTATATTTTGCAAAATTTTTAACAAGTGAAAAATTGATGGGTTTACAATTGTGCAACAGTAACTTTCAATGAAACATCCTATGCCGGGAGCCGGTCCATCCTTGCTGTTTCAAGGGACCTGGCATATATGGCATATGGTTCTTAATATGTTTGCTCACCTTCTTGGCGCTGTGTTTTAACCAAGGTCACCTCTCCGAGAAAGGTTGAATCCCCAGGTAGGGATTTTCCCCTGAAGTTAGGGAGGGAATAAAACCCCTCAACTAAGTGCCAGGCGGGTAATTAATCCCTTTAACTACAAACAATCATGCTTAAACTACATAATCTTTTCTCCCTGGAATGGAGATAAGAAACGCCCTAACCTTTGTAATAGAGATTGATAGGATTGAATCAACTGGTATAAATACAGTTGTAACAAGACAGAAAGACTCAGAACTTAGAACAGAATCAAGAAGACAGACCCTACACGGAGCCTAGAGACAGAAGAACTTCGCTGGAGAGAGCATGCCGGAGGATCCTGGACAGGGACTGGCCTCGGAGCCTAGAGACAGAGCCTAGCGAGAGAACATGGCAAGGGATCCTGGACTGAACCTGACTATAGAGATTGGCAGGAGAACCTGACTGGAACCTGGCTACTGAACCTGACTGGAGAACCTGGACAGAACCTGGCTGGAGATCCTAAGCAGAGCCTCTCTGGAGATCAAGACCAGAACTTGGCTGGAGATCCTGGATAGGCTGCTGATCAACTGAACGCTGTCTCCGTGTCATTCCTTCTTCGCCGACTCCGTCCACACCTTTGGGAACCCCTGGACCTGCTGGGGTTGGACCCCGGCAATCCTATATCAGGATCTCAACTTATTTTTTAAAAAATATATTTTATTGATTTTTTACAGAGAGGAAGGGAGAGGGATAGAGAGTTAGAAACATCGATGAGAGAGAAACATCGATCAGCCACCTCCTGCACACCTCCTACTGGGGATGTGCCTGCAACCAAGGTACATGCCCTTGACTGGAATCAAACCTGGGACCTTTCAGTCCGCAGGCCGATGCTCTATCCACTGAGCCAAATTGGTCATGGCACTCATCTTATTTCAATGTTCTCAAGGGACAGGTCAAATTCAAAAATTCAAACTATATTTAACTAATGAGCAATCACTCTGGATTGAAGATACTACAAAATCAGTTTATTGAGTGCAATCTAAAAACCCACCCGATGGAGAAATATTTTCAAAGAGGGCAGAGCATTAAACAGCAAAGAAAACTGGAACTCATGGAAAATTAAAGGCTGCCCAAGTTTTGCGAAGGAAAATAAACATCAGATACCAAGATGATGAGAATAAGATGGAAGAGAACAGTAGCAGAGGTTGTCCTAGGGAAGGGACCCAGCACAAAGGGTCTGATGGGAAATGGGTCAGCAAGGCTTTGGAATCCCTGCCCTGGTAATATGAAAGCTGGTACATCAGGGACAAGGTGATATATGCCCATTTTGAAGGTATACTTTGAAAAAGCCTGTAAACAGGCAGATCCTGAAAATGAGACTATGAATAATTCAAATTATGGTTGGAGAGTCTTGAGACTATCAGCATGGAGAGCCCTCATTTCTTCTAGCCAAGCAACCAGCAGTTTTAAACTTTGCCAGAGTATCTTGAAAATGTGGTAATAAAGTTAGCCAAGGAATTACTACCTTCTTCTGAAGAAATAAAAGCAGGTGAGGATGAAGATGATGGTTCTTTGTTGAAGGAAAACAAAACCCTGATGTTCTGAGAGACAAACCTGCAGCAGGGGAACAGATAGAAGTATTACTAACAAATTGGGTGAAGAATGGAAGGTTCTGGCTCCCAATGGGAAATAAAAGACTCAAAAATTATAAGTTAGAACGGTTGAGTGTGATAGTGAAGAGATGAAGATGAGAGCTAGGCAGCTAGTGGGCTTGCAGGAGGCAGCCAATCAATGATTCTCTCTCATCATTAATGCTTCTATCTCTCTCTCCCTTTCCCTTCCTCTCTGAAATCAATGAAAATATATTTTTTTAAAAAAAGCATAACCTCCCCAAGTATACAAGTGTATAAATGGGAGAAGTGACAGTAGACAGAGATCTTTGCTCTTTGAGAAGTTGCCTTATAAACTTGTTCCTAATGATATAAGATACCTCCTTTCCCAAAACGGGATGCTTTCACTGTTGAATACTTGCGTTGGGATTGTTGGAAATTATAGGTTCAAACAGTCCATGTCGAATTATTTGTTTCTGAGAATCTTCCCTGAAATTATACCATGTTTTAAAAAACAGATTAAAAAAAAATGGATTCCTGCATGCGTCTGTATGAGAAATGCATACCTGTTACACTTGTGAAAAGACAAGGAACTTGGCCTTCCTACAGTTTTTCTGAATCATACTCTCCAGGGATCTTTCTCTTTTAAAACCACTGGAGGTCATCCAAGGCTGAACATTGGTCTATAGAGATTTAAAAATAGTGATGTCTGGGTCCCAACCCAAGAGAGGCTGGTGTAATTGGTCTGGAGTGTGACCTGGGCATGGGTTCTTTTTAAACACTCCTCAGATGATAAGAAGGTACAGTTAAGGTTAAGAACTACTTTTCCAAAAATAGCTCCCCAGGTGGTTTGTATGCATATGAAATGTGCGAACCGCTTCTTTTAACTCATTCCTAAGCTGCCTTTCCTGTCCCAGGTGACCTTGTCAACTCTGCTCAATCAGGGCTCTGCTTGACAAATGCCAAGTGACTTCTGAGATTTAAAAGGCAATGCTGGGATCCTGATTTAGTCAAAGGCGTTTCCCCATGTTTAGAGTCTGATTCAAGTATATCATTTATTGAACCATATTCTAGCTAATAATTGCTAATGTACCACACTACAAGCTTTAGCAGCTCTCTTGCTGTCTTTCACTGACTCTCTTGGACTGGATTCACTCATATCATATTATCTATTGGTTCCCTGACCCTGGAATTGTAGCCCACAACCTAGATTTTGGACAGCTCTAGCTCATTTTTCCCCCTCTGTTTATTTTTTTAACTGAATTTAGTGGGGTGACATTGGTTAATCAAAATCATATAAGTTCCAAGTATATAATTCTATGATACATCATCTGTATATTGTACTGTGTGTTCAGCTCTCAAAGTCAAGTCTCCTTCTATCACTCTGTATTCCCCCCTTCCCTTATTCTACCTTCACCCACCCCTCTCTCCCTCTGGTAATCACCATACTGTTGTCTGTGTCTATGAGGTATGAGGGTTTTTTTGTTTATTTGTTTGTTGCTTAATCATTTCACCTTTCTCATCTAGCTCCGAAATCCCTCCTCCCATCAGTCTGTTCTTTCTATCATGAGCCTGGGGTAAGGGAGCTATTATGAAAATAAAAGAAAGGGTTCTTTTTAGACATTTTTAGGCTAGACATCTTTTGGGGGAAAGGAAATACTAAAGATATATCTTTATAAATGATGTCAATAGCCTCTTCTTTCTATTGGGGAGGGGGAAAGTGGAGAGAGCCCAAGTGACAAATTACCTCATTGGTGTTGACCAGAAAATCCCAGACTGGTTGAGTAAGATTATATTTTTGGGAAAGGCTGAAACAGCAGTTAGGCCAGGTCTTAAATGCAGATTTGGCTTTAGCATAGTGACAGCATTTGGCCGTGAGGTTTTCTGTGTAACACATTCTCTTTCATTTTCATTACATTGACTGATTTTCCAGTAATGAATCCAAGCATACAATAACCCATCCTTACATAGTGTATTACAGTCATGCATCACTTAATGAGAGTTATGTTCTGAGAAATGTGTTACATAATTTTGTCATTGTTTGAACATCATAGAATATACTTACACAAACCTAGGTCGCATAGCTTACTTCACACCTTGGCCTCTGCCCCTCCACATTGATCATCCTCCCTGATTCATGTTAAACCTTCTCCTCCTTATAATTCCTGGGCCTATTTATTTTTTGTAAAATTTCAGATGATTTTTTTTAAAGGGGAGGAAGAATGCGAGAAATAAAAGCATATTGCTTCTGCACCACATACCTGGACAGCATGTTACTGGACTGAATATCATAGGTAATTGTAACACAATGGTAAGTAAGTATTAGTGTATCTAAACATAGGTAAATATAGAAAAGGCACAGTAATAATGTTAGTGTAAAAGATTAAAAATGGCATACCTGTGTAGGACACTTATCATGAGTGGCGCTTTCAAAACTGGAAATTTCTTTGGATGAGTCAGTGAGTGAGTGATGAATAAATATGAAGGCTAGGACATTAAGACACTACTTTATAAACATTGTACACTTGGGCTACATTAAATTTCTGAAAGTATAGTTTTTCTTCAATAATAAATTAACCTATGCTTATTATACCATTTTTAACTTTTATACTTTATAAACTTTAACATTTTTAAAACATTTTCACTCCTTTGTGATAACACTTAGCCTAAAACACAAACACATTATAACAGTGTATAGGAATTTTTTCAGTTCATTATAATCTATGTAACCACCAGTGTATATGAGGTTCATTGTTGACAGAAATGTTGTTATGTGATGCATGACTGGATTCTATTTATGTATAATATCATTCAAAGTTAATATTTTGCCTAAAAAATTTATAGTTTTACTAGTGCCCTGGTGCATGGATTCATGGACATTGCAAGGATGTTAATTAGAAGGTGGCCAGTGGGGTGGGACTGGGTGAGATGGGCTGGACACGCCCTGGAGCCAACCTCCCCCAGCCGACCCCACCTAGGGTGGCACTGCGGCTCAAAGGGCATCTGTGGAGTGAGCAGGGTTCCTCCAGTAGGTGGGGTCCCTCAGCCTGACCTGCAGGGATTGAGCCGAAACTGGCCCTCTGGCATCCCCTGAGGGGCCCCAGATTACAAGAGGGCGGTTCTCGGGTGATGCACCCTGGAATCAGGCTCCCTCCTCTCTGGTTCCAGGGCATCACCTGAGAAGCGCCACTGCCAAGCCACTGCAGCTCTGCAGCCCCTGCATTGAAGGTCTGCTCCCTGGTGGTCATTGTGTATCATAGCTACTGGTCGGATGGTCAGATGATCGCTTATGAGAAGTAGTCTATTTTCTTTTCCTCTACTGCCATTTTTGCAGTGTTTTCTCACTTGATTTCATTTGATAATAATGTTTCTTGATGACTGCCAAGAATGATTGCTTTTCTGGGTTCATTATTTTCTGACCCAATTTGTCTGTACCTCTGCCTGACTTTCAAGGCTCTGTATCAGTGCCCACGGACACTGGCTAAGTCCTTTGAGGCATTGCTGCTCCCGGCACTGCTGCCTACTTCTGCCTTTGCCTCTCCATATTGACCATCCTGGGCCTCTTTATTTTTGTAAAATCTCAGATTATTTTTTTGAAGGGGAGGAGAAATGAGAGAAATAAAAGCAAAAAAAAAAGTGAAAAATGATTACTTAAAATAAACAGTAATCATTTAAACAGTGTGAAACATTAAACTGAAATTATTCAGTAGTGAAACATTAAAACAAGATTTTAAAAAATTTAAATTCATGGTATACACTAAGAAAATTATAAAAGTATTAGAATGGATTTTTTCCTGTTAATATTCTTGATATATATGTACAACCACAATGGAAGAGAATACAAAAATTGAGAACATTTGTGAATGTCATACAAATTTTCCCCCCTTATTAGAGTTGGTCATTGATTATACAATTATCTTATTTTTCTGGCATATACAACCAATTTCTCTTTGTGTTATCTTGTATTATCCTACTATATACATTCTTGCTATAATAATTAAAATACATTTACCCTTACAATCACTCTCCATCCTTTTGGCACTTTCTTTTATTCCTGGATGGAATTGTACCTCATAATTGTTTAAAGAGCAGTCATCCTCCAGCGTATTTCCTTTGGGGATAAGTTCTAATGTCCTGGAGTGTGCTGAAAGGTACAGATTGATTATAACCTCTATGTACTACTTGGATCAGTAAGTGATAAATAGCCCTCCTTTGGTCCCCACACGGCTGCATTGCTGGCTGCTGCATATTTACCCTGGAGGGCACTGCTGAGCCTAAAATTATTTACAATTGCTGAAAAGTTAGGCACCTCATTTCAGGGAAGACAAAAACCTTTTAAAAAGTTTATAGCACATATGCATCATATTTCCATCAGCAATTTTCTCTTTTGCCTTCACACTTTCTTTCTGAAAAATCTGTCCTGGAAAGCTGAGAGTTAAAGTGTAGATTTAAGTGTATGACTGCTTGAAAACCTTTAAATTGCAGCGCATTCATTACCTGCTGAGTAAGTCTAAATGGCGGTTACCTGTGACATTCACTTACCTCTGATACTTTTGTAAACTACATCTGGCCATGTAACCGCTCTGTTCCACCTTCCAGTTGCATATTCAAAATCCACTAAGAGCTCCCTTAATTGGAGGAATGAAGTTTGCTGATCAATAGGATATTGCCATTAAAGGTATATTTGTAAAGGCAAATCCTCCATCCTGTTATATGTCGCAAATTTCCCTCTCATTTGTCTCAAATCCACATCACAAAATGTAGAAGTTAGTGTCCAGTTTGCTATATTCAGTAGTATTAAATGTTTTATTTCAAATTAGAGATGTCTATGGATAATTAATAAAATAATTATAAAATTAGTCTATAAATGCCCTAAAAAGAATAAAAAGAATATGTAGAAAATGAGCATTTATTGACAGAGATGAAGACTAAAATTCTATCTAATGTACAGATTCCAAACAAATCAATTGTTAAGTCTTGTTGAGAAAGAGAGAAAAACAAGTATTTGAGATAAGTGAAGCTATATAGACACACAGACACACACACACACACACACACACACACACACACACACACACACACATACACTTACACAATGTTTGGACAAGAAACAACCAAAATAGTGAAATAACACCTGCAGTGCATTAATGAATTTTTACCCAATGTGTTCTTCTTTAGAGAATTATGAGCAGAGATCATAGTAATCTTTAAAGAACATTTATCTCAATAATTGGTAGACTTCTAGAGGGCTATTCCTTGCCCAGCCTGAATTGTCTTATCCTTTTTCACTTTGCCACTTCTGCCTTCTTCATTTCTTCCCCAAGTTCATTAAAGACCTCTACCTAGGCCCTGCCTTGTGTAAAAGCCAATCTTGACAAAGAATTACAGTACATGCCTGGCCACTGTAGCTTAGTGGTTGAGTGTTGACCCATGAACCAGGAGGTCATGGTTTGATTCCTGGTCAGGGCACATGCCAGGTTGCAGGCTTGATCCTTAGTAGTGGGCAGGCAGGAGACAGCTTATACTAGTAAATGATTCTTATCATTGATGTTTCTATCTCTGTCCCTCTCCCCTCCTCTCTCTGAAATTAATTATAAGTATATGAATCACAGCCTCTTTTTTACTGCATGGAACTCAGAGTTCAGCTACTTATACAGCTTATTCCTCAAGATGAGAGTAGATATTGGTGCATTATAAGTGACCAATAAATGTTTATTGAAAAAATAAATGGACAGCTATATGAGTTGTTTTTCCAGCATCATTTTATGTTTGAGTTTCCTTTGCTGCCAATTAGACTCAGAGTTATCCAATACCTGGAACTGACTTCCAGTCTCCTACGTTATTCCCAAATCAGAGTTTTGCAACTTGCCTATCTTTGCTTAGTCCTGAAACTCACAGGTAGACCCTTCAATATGCCTTCTTGCTCTCTCAATTCAAGCTAGCAACTGAAGAATCAACCTCCTTATCTTCAATTTTCTACTTGCCCTTTTAGTTTTGCCATCAGACTAATCTACAACAGCATGAACAGTTTATCTCCAAGTTCTCTTCCAATCTGATAGTAAAGATATGCTTTATAGCCTGGTCAATATTTAACTTTCAAATCTGACCTCAGGTCTTATTAACAAGACTCAGACCAAAGTGGAGTAGAAAAGACAAATTCCATCAGAGACTATCTACAGATTTCTATACCATCAATATCCACATTTGAAGACTAAGTGGGTAAACACATAATCTGTGTTTCCTTTGACTTAACTGACTAAGTAATTTTATTTCATAGAATCTATAGGAAGAAACTGCTGGGAAAGTTTGAAGAATTTTGCATGAAATGAATGGAGGAGAATTTGAGTGTCAGAGGCAATTAAATCATTATCCCATCTGGGACAGAAATTATAGCCCTGGCTTCCTTATTATAGTGGAAGGTAACCAGGCTATTAGTAAAATATGAATGGAAGTTACTAATAGTTGCTTGCTCAACTTTAATTTCATAATAGTTCATTTCCTAAGTGGCTGCCTAATGCTAAGTTTGTGTACAGGTGCATGTGGAACATTGGGGTTTTGTGGTTATGTAAATGCAATTGGCAAATAGAAAATCATAAAAGGGGTGTCACAAAACCAACACAAACTTTACAATTTGTGGAGAAATACATTAAAATTAAATGTATGAACTCCTTTTGAAATTGTCATTAAGTATTTGTAAGTGCCAAGAACTTTTGTGAAGTAGGAGACAGATGTGAAAAGCTATGAGAAGAGTATGGTTCTTTGTTACTTTCTTTTGTAGGAGGGTGTCCAGTGCTTTTTCTGTAATATTCAAGATCTTTGAGATGGTTTTACTAAATCTCTCCTACAAAAGACAGGCCAAGGTTCCCATCATGGCCATTTATTCAGTAATCATTTGTTTTACAGCTTGTCTAGCCTCTCCATTTTCAGTGTTATCAGTCTTGAGTAATTTGTCCTAAGGCAGCAATCTGTCATTCACCAAAGACAATTCAACCCTCTCAGCTCTTTATAGGGAATAGCTGTAGCATTATAGAATGTAATTTGCAAAATGACATCCTAGGATCCTCAAGTTTTTCATTCACTTCACAAGATAAGTCACTTCTCTGAAAATGGTTATGCTATCATTGTATTATGGCAAAGGGCCAAAGGCAGATCCTTTCAGCTGGTTGAGGTCACTTGGTAGGCCAGCTGACATTTCCTGGTCATGGTGAGATTTATCCTAATGACCAAACATTTACCAACCCATCAAAAGCCTGTTTTTTGAAGAAAGTCTCTGACAGGGGAGCCTTCCTCAAAGGAAAATAAAATTGAAGAGATTAAACAAACTAGAGTTGTAACTCCAAGCTCTAGAAAAAAAAAATTAGACTAGAGATACTTGAAAGATCTTTATGATATGCATTATACCAGAAACATTATGATTAAAGTAATGTAATATTGAAAAAAGACACCAGGACAACAACAAACACACACAAGAAAGTATAAATGTAAGCCTTGGGAACAGAAAAAATAAAGGAAGGAGGCTATTCTTGTGGAAGAGAAAATCTGGCAAGACTCTGGGGAAATGCCAACAGCTCATACTTGCAGAACTTAGAGTACAGAATAATCTAATTAGTCTAGAAAAGTGATAGTTATGCCATTAATCAGATAGAACTTGGCAATCTCTCCACTGATTAAAAGTCAATAGAGAGAAGGGGCATGATTATTAGAGGGTACATAGATGACAAGCCATCCTGTTTTACCTGGGACTGAGAAAATTTCCCCAGACATGAGTAATGGAGTGTTAAAAGTAGGACAATTGCAGGGAAATTGGGATAGTCCCAGACAAGACAGGATAGTTTGTCACTTTAGGGTAGTTTGGAAGTCCAAAGTCTTAGAAATCAATACCCATACTTGGTAGAATTGGATGAGACAAAAAAAGTCAAGTATTTAGACTTAAATAAAGAAAGTTGGAGAGTTAGGTCATGGGATGGGCCAGACATAGAGGTAGAAATGAAGATAAGAGAGTGAAAGGTCTAAATCACTAAAAAAAAATCTATTAGGGTAATTGAATAGATAAACATGTGCAGAGCTTTACAAAGTAAACACCAGAGCACTTTATAACTAAGTGTTATGGGAATTCAAAAAGGGTAGAGAGTTGCCAATTGCAGTGACATGGAAGGGCAGGGAAGGCATTATTACTCAGGAATATTAGTAATGAGTTAAGCTACATTTCAGATGATTTGCACAGACAATGGTGCAGAGACAGGCTTTGAAATAAGGAATCACTGGGTATAGAGAGTTCTTTCAAAGAACAATGAAGATTACCCAGAAATGAGAAGAAACAACAGCTTGAGAGAATGAGAAAAGGATGGAAAATGTTTGGATAAGGAAAATATTAGAATTCAAGGCAGTGTGGCAAAATAGGATGAGCTCAGGCTTTAGAGACGGACTGACCATGACTGATTTTGAGCCTCAGCTTACTGACAATAGGGCCTCGAGAAAATAGCTCAACCTTTCCAAGCTGCAGATCTCATCTATGAAACAAGACAATATTACCAATATTGAACTATCAAATATGACACTAGAAATAAAGTCCATATTAGAATGCCCAGTAGTTAAGTCAATGGTGATAATGTGCTATAAATTTACAGAAGTTGGGAACTGATCACAGATGGAAGCAAATAGTGTACAAATATGAAAAGTATCCTAAAAATTGTATTTTAGAGTCATATAAGATTCCATGAAAGTTCACGATATAGCTATTGAGAGTCTCCTACAATTATAAATAATTTACCTGCCTTCAAGTTCTGTCTTAGCCACATTCTAGTCCTATAGACTTGAAAATTCACCTAATTTTTCTGGTTATTAAGTGTGGTACACAAATACATATGTGAATCTATTTTTTAATTTATTGGTTTATAGGCTTCAGAATGCTTATATTCTTACTTTTATTTAGAACAAAATTTTAGTGTTGGATATCCTCCAACACACACACACACACACACACACACACACACACCAATTTCATTTTCTAAAGAAACTGTCAATTATTCCCAACAAAAAATAGGTGATAAGGTTATGATATACAGACTATTTGGTGATACTGAATTAACATCTAGGTCTGGAAATGCTCAGACAAGAATAATTGTACTGAGGGATGAGTATTCCCATGGACAAGACCATGTGGCAAGCAAGATCTGAGCAGAGATGCATAATACAATTTATTGGATGGGATTCTTGAACAGGAATCAGAACAGTTTTGTGCAATACTCCAACCTGTTCCATTAGCATACAAGTGCCTCTACCTGTGGTAAAAGCCCCTGGAGCAGTCCTTTCCTTTTCCAGGCTTACTAGCTGATTCTTCTTACTTCTTGGAGATCCTGATGATGGAGAGGCACATGTTAAGGTGTAAAGTGGGACCAAGAATTTTCCAGAAGCAGCCATTCGGCACCAAGTTGTAAAAATGTCTTGAACGATGGCACTTAAAAGACCTAATGATCCAAGCGAAATGGAAACTAAACCTAGACGTAGTGCAGAACCATTCCCAAGAAATGTTGCCTTTGAAGGAAGTTCATTTTCCATGCCACATTGGTCCTCTCTGACGATGATTTTTAAAAAGAGGAAAGCTGAGGACATCCTGTGCGCCCCATGCAGCCCACAGTAAAAGATGAGAATACCAGTGCTCACATTGGAATTTACATTATTGTGAGGGAATGTATATCCATATGGCTTGGGAATGCCCCTCAGCCAATAACTGTTAGAAGGAAATTATAAGTGCACTAAGGGGCATCATTAACAATGATATTCTCTTAACCTTACAGTAATCATTTCAGTCTATGGAACTTATACCAGCATTTACAGACCTTTGGGGAAAGAACTAAATGTGGGTTTGATCGCCATGGTTAGATATGTGAATGTCCTGGCTGGTATAACTGTTTTTGAAAGAACATTCCTTCTTTCAGTTTCAACAGGTGTTAGAAAAATGGATGTGTATGAAATACTGGTGCCTTGGATAAATATATCTACCTAGGGGAAAAGATTAAAGGTGTTTCTGTAAAAATTCATTACTGATATGAGTATATTAATGAAACCAAATTGTTGGTTGCTAGCATAAAATCAATTGTGCATTGTTAGAGAAAGTTAAATCCACAAAAGCAATTGTGAAGAAACTCACAGGACTGTAAGCACTTATTGGCTAGAACAGCTCAAGCTAACACATTTTTATGAGAGGTAGATGTGATTCAATCATTTGCTGTAAGTAACATTCCTTTCCCTCCTTCTGAGTAGGAACCAGTTGCCTTAGCAACACAGGTACCCAGATGACTCATCATGCATATTGTTTTGTCTTTTCCTCTGCTTTGATCAGCTCTCTAATACATGAGGTTGAAGAAAGGAGAAAGACTTTAAAAAAATACTTTGGGAATATGCATCAAGAAAATACACCAGCTTGCCCCATGATTACTGTTTTTCGTAGGATAACACTGAATACTTAGAGCTATGATCAAAATAAATACAGTGTGTGATGTGAGCCGGAAAGAAGAGTTTTTGACACATTTTTATCCCAAACAACGTGCATTTAGGAGAGTTGTCATGCAGTGAGATGCTTGTGTCTTGCTCCATTCCCTATAAGTTTTCCAATACAGGTGTCCCCCACTATATGAAAGTAGGATGTTCCTATGAAACACTTTGCAAACAAAATGGTATAAAGTGAAGAAGCACTTACCGTTCATTTGTATGAGAAAAAAATCGAGCTTTACCAAACCCCCCAAATAACCCATCAAACCATATCAAATACACGGAACTATGTCCAGTGTTATGCTGTTCTAACGCTTTTCTGGTACCGTAGGACACATGTTGCTAGCAGATGCACTGAGTAAATCGACATAAGGCCCAGATGCTCACAGACAGAGTTCAAAGCTCTGGTGCTTGATGCTGAGATGCTACATGTGGTCCCCGCGGAGGGAGCTTGGTGGCAACACTGCCTATGCCATTGAGTGATTTTTCTATGATGCTCACTGCAAAACAAGCACTGAATGCTAATTTTGCTTTATACCTTTTTAAAAATAAAATAAAAAATGTATCTCCGTTAGCCAAAGCAGATACTAATGTAGGCCTTTTATAAAGTTGCTGGGTGCAAACCGTGGAAAATGGGGGAAGAAGGGAACACCTGCACTTAGTTTAACTGGCTCCTCTGTGACCACTCCCTCACACCATGTTTACTCTAGGAAATCTCTAGTGCCCCTGACGTTTGGTTACAATTCATATATGGCCCATTCCTTGGGCTGCCTTGCCCTGTGATTACTGTTTTTTGTAGAACACTGAATACTTAGAGCTATGATCAAAATAAGTACGGTGTGCGATATGGGCCTGTAGACTCAAACTCGCTCAATATCCTGGTGCATAAAGAACAGTTATCTGAGCCCAGCCAGCATGGTTCAGTGGTTGAGTGTCGACCCAAGAACCAAGACTTCGCTGGTCCCAATTCCTGGTCAGGGTATATGCCCAGGTTGCAGGCTTGATACCCAAGATGGGGCGTGCAGGGAGCAGCTGATCAATGATTCTCTCTCATCATTGATGTTTCTGTCTCTCTCTCTCCCCCTCCCTTCCCCTCTGAAATCCATAAAAATATATTAAGAAAAAAAAAGATGTTATCTGAATAGTAAGTAAGCCGTTACTATAAGTGAGCATTGCTCATTTCCATAAGCAAAGGATGATCATTCTAATAATTTTCCTTGCTAGCTGACAGAAATTATACCTGAAGCGTAGGCACATATGTCTAAATAATTTCAGCAGAGGTAATTGTTAGAAAAGGATTCCAGGGCCTGGCTTTTACCTATACTTGCTACATGCATCTACTGAATTAACTGGCTAATTAACTGCCTGCACACACATTATACAGAGCCTACACTTAACGAAGACATGAGGTCAACGTGTGCTGTTTTTAGCACAGCTCTATGTCCCTTTCAGTAATCACGTCTTCCCCACCAGTTGCTGTAGTACTTTCGGGGTTTTTGAATATGGCAATTTCTTGTGCATTTTCCCATTAGCAGCACTTGTGCAAACCGTGTTCCTCCCTCCCTGTCCCGTGGCTACATCAGGCTCAGAGAGCAGTTTATCTTCCCCATGGTGGGATGATGTTTGCTGGTCATCCTATCTCAGACATTGGCCTTTTCAATATAATGAATGTCTCGTGGTCCAACTGTGCAGGTGCTATGGGGAGCTTGTGGACACAGGGCACTTTGCTGCACACCAAGTCACAGAGACTAAATGGCTTTCTGTGGCACTAAGCTCTCTTTTCTCTGCAGCTATCCTGGAATTATTTACGGCCAGTTCTTCTTAGGAGAATGGAAATTTGCATGTTTCTGTCTTTTTCTCCCTACAAAGGATTGCTCCTCTCACGTGGACCTTGCGAAGTGTTTCTCTTCTCTGGAAACTGCAACACTACTCAGGGGGGGTATGACTTGGATGCATTGCAAATGCACTCGATGAGAAGAGAAGGAGGCAATGAAGCATTTGAAATGCATTCCTTTTCCTCACTAGTAAATCTAACTGCATGGTGCCAGTCAGACCAGCTCACAGTCATCTGGACCTCATATCTTTGCAATTCACGACCTGTGCGATTTATAAATCTTCCATGAATCTGTTCCAGGCAGGGATATCCATAGAGTAACACAAACACGTTGCATACATCAGCATATGAAACAGCAACTTTAGTAGAAACCAGTTTTTCAGTTCAAAAAAAGTGGGAGGTGGGGGCATGCTATGGAGCGACTGACTACCTTCCATCTGATTGCCTGAGATTTAACTCCTTGTTCCATTTGTCAAACTGTCTAACCGGCACTCATTTTTGGCATAAATTTTTTCACACAATTATTTTTAGGTTCTCTTCTATGAGATTCTCTTCTACTTTAGAGGTGTCTTTATGCTTTTTCCCTCTGCTTCCTGCAAAATGTGAATCATAGATCAATGGAGATGTAAAGTAACTCAACACAGGCTACTTGCCCTTCCTTCTCTCTACCTTCCCACAGGAATGTACTTGTACACCAAATAGTACATCACTGTCTTGCTCACCAATAGGAAACAATGTTATAAGTTTAGTGTCACACCCCCCTCTATCCCTCCCTTCATGCCCCCACGCATGGAGCAGGTGCTAAGAGGAGAAGTTAGGAGAAGTCCTGTAACAGCTGTTATTGGGAAATATCTGGCAAAACTTTGAATGTTGTTGCTGGAAAATCAGCTCCTCCTCATCTTCTTTGAACTCATTTTGTTGATGGAATAAGAAAGAGTTGTTTGGGGATATCTTCAATAGCTCTTTACTACTTGCTAAATAAATCTCTAAGTTATAGTCTCCTTATCTTTAAAGAAGGAATAATAAAAGCTCTTACCTCAAAGAGATGCCACCAGGATAAAATTTGGGTATTGTGCCAACACGAAATATTTTAAAAACCTTGACTCACTCATGATAAATGCTCAAATTCAGTTTGCTATTGTTAATATCATTACAGTGGGGCCTTGACTTACGAGTGTCCCGACTAACAAGTTTTTTGAGATACCAGCTGTCTCTAGGCTGATTTTTTGCATTGAGTTGATAGAGTAATTTGAGTTAACGAGCTCCTTAACGAGCTCCTTAAGGAGCCTGGTCTGGGAACGAATTAAACTCGTAAGTCAAGGACCCACTGTATTATTACCCACTGAAATAACAGGAAAGGCAGACTCTTGACTTAGACATGTAGGCAGGTATCCATATCTTACTAGAATTAAAAAAAAACTTGCTTTGCTCTAAGTTTATTTTATGGTTTCCTACTCTTAAAGCAGGTTTTCTGTTTGTGGATGTACTACATTTTTTCTTCATGAATGAGTTTATTCAAGGATAAAAGTGAGTCCATATAAAGAAAGTATTAAATAAATTATGTTTCAGTTTATTCACTGACATAACAACATCGCTCAAGTAAATGACTTACACTTGGGACTATGTAAGAAATGATGTACATGTTTTCTCTTATCTTCTTATTGTCACATCCCTCTTCCTCTACCCATTTGCTACCTCCTTACCTTTATTAATCATGCTGTTTTCCTGCCAACAACACTCTCACAGTCTCCTTCACAGATTGGGTCATTTTCTCCAGGAATCCATCCCTAATTAGCCTGACTTGTAATTATCTTCATTAAAATATTTTTTCTTTTTAAAAAATATATTTTTCAATTATAGTTAACATACAACAATATATTAATTTTAGGTGTACAAACATTTATATACTTTACAAAGTGACCACCCCAATAAGTTTATTACTCCTAGGGCATCACACACCAAATTATTGACTATATTTTCTACACTGTAAAAAAAAGAATGGAATCTGCCGGGAGCCGGTCCATGCTTGCTGTTTCAAGGGACCTGGCATATATGGCATACTGTTCTTAATATGTTTGCTCACCTTCTTGGCACTATGTGTTTTAACCAAGGTCTCTGAGAAAGGTTGTTTCCCCAGGTAGGGATTTTCCCCTGAAGTTAGGGAGGGAATAAAACCCTTCAACTAAGTGCCACGTGGGTAATTAATCACTTTAACTACGAACAATCATGCTTAAGCTACATAATCTTTACTCCCTGGAATGGACATAAGAAACGCCCTAACCTTTGTAATAGAGATTGATAGGATTGAATCAACTGGTATAAATACAGATGTAACAAGACAGCAAGACACAGAACTTAGAAGACAGAACCAAGAGGCACAGAACCTAGACCAGAACCTATACACAACCTAGAGACAGAACATGGCAAAAGATCCTGGACAGAACCCGGCTACAGAACCTGGCAACCTAACCTGGCTGGAGAACCTAGTGAGAGAACATGGACACAGAACCTGGCTGGAGATCCTAACCAGAACTTCGCTGGAGATCCTAACCAGAACTTCGCTGGAGATCCTAACCAGAACTTCGCTGGAGATCCAGACCAGAACTTGGCTGGAGATCCTGGCTAGAGATCCTGGCTAGCCTGCTGATCAACTGAACGCTGTCTCCGTGTCATTTAGTCTTCGCCGACTCCGTCCACACCTTTGGGGACCCCTGGACCTGCTGGGGTTGGACCCCAGCAGAAATCTTGCCATTTGCAACAACATGGATGGACCTAGAGGCTATTATGTAAGTGAAATAATCATACAGACAAAGACAAATAGCATATGATTTCACTTATATGTGGACTCTAAAAAAATAAACGAATAAACAAAATAGAAACAAACTCATAGATAGAAAGAACAAATTGATGGTCATCAGAAAGAATGGGTTTTGGAAGGAAGGGTGAAATACATGAAAGGGATTGATAAGTATAAACTGTCAGTTATAATAATAGTCATGGGGATGTAAAACAATTCTTTTAAAAGGGCTTTGTGGTCAAATGATAATCCTGACTCTGCCTCTTGCTGGATGCATGACTGTGGGGAAATACTTCACAGTTTCCTCATCTTTAGTATAAATGCATAAAAATTATCACTGGTTGTATGTTAGTATAAGAATTAAATGAGATAAAATATGTGAGACATTTAGATTAGCTACTCAAACAGAATGAAAGTAAAGTGGTATGATGGCTACACTGTATTTTAGAACCACATTTATTTTATTTCCTACCTTCCCTCCCTTCATCTTCTTTTTGCAACTATTCTTTGAGCATCTCCTTGGCTCGGGTGCTTTTAAAAGTACCGTGTTTGCAATATAGAAGGAGGACGAGGGTCACTACTTTCTCCCTAAACTCTCCAATCAAACTATATTTATTCATTTAATGGTTGTTTATTGAAGCTTAATAGCTTTTTGTGTTTGCTTACAATAGAAGACATTGAAACTAAGACCACATGTTATATTTAAATGTTAAGTTCAAATATATATGGTGGAATGGGATATAAATATGCTGAATACTGTGGCTAATGAGAATTACTGTTATTGAACCTAAATTCAGTTGTGCCATCTTGGCAGCCTGGGTATAATGGGACTTCTGACAGGTTAGGAATCTGATGAATATTTTCAAAGATTAACTACATCTGACTACTGGTTGTGAAGGCTGAAAGTTGCCTTCAAGTCCTAACCAGTTTGGCTCAGTGGATAAAGCGTCAGCCTGTGGACTGAAAGGTTCCAGGTTCGATTCCGGTCAAGGGCATGTACCTTGGTTGTGGGCACATCCCCAGTAGGAGGTGTACAGGAGGCAGCTGATTGATGTTTCTCTCTCATCGATGTTTCTGACTCTCTATCCCTCTCCCTTCCTCTGTAAAAAATCAATAAAATATATATTTTTAAAAATAAAAGTTGCCTTCAACAAGTGGGATCAGAGATAATAGATCTATAAATCTATGTCCCTAAGTGTCATTTGGGGATATCTGTCAGCATGGTAGAATTTAATTAAATATAACTAAGTCAGGCTATGTGTTTTGCAAAACATCTGTCCAGTTTGCCATTGTTTTTGTGTGTTTTATAACACATTCAACCATAAATTGCAATTTGGTATATTGCCCAAGTGATCAAACTGAATGCATAATGCAATATTTGGGACTGAAGAATAATTTTCAGATAGCTAGTGTATCAACAAACAAATTCTGTCCATTTGTCTAGCATTTTACAGTTTACAAAGTGCTTTGGAATATATCACCACTTTTAGAAACACAGCTGAAATATATTAGGAAGGGAAGAGCTCTGGGCTTGAAGTTAGATGATTTGCATTCACTCTGCACCACAGTCCTATTGCCATAAGTTTCTCTTCCTGAGTCATTCCTCCAGAATGATTCTACAGATAGGCATCTCCAAGTTAGGTGCAATTTTGTTTTAATTATTTTATAAGTTTTTAAAGTTTTCAACAGGGAATGCTGTGATAGATTATAATAAAGAATGAAAACAAGTTATTAACCAATCATAAAAGGTAAAAAGTATGTCTTATTTCCATGAATTTCTTTTCAGGTCAATGTAAACTTGACTTCAGATGATGGTATGGCATCTCTTCATCTCTCTCTCTCTCTCTCTTTGTGTGTGTGTGTGTGTGTGTGTGTGTGTGTGTGTGTGTGTGTGTTAATCTTCACCAGAGGGCATTTTTGCATAGATTTTTTTAGAGAGATTGGAAGGGAGTGGGAGAGACAGAGAGAGAGAAACATAGATGTGAGAGAAACACTTCGAGGCCCTGCAATAGACTGATAGGAGGCCTTGACCAGAATTGAACCCACGACCCTTCAGTCTGCAGGCCCATGCTTTCTCCATTGAGCCAAACCAGCTGGGGCTTCATCTCCCTTCTTGAAACTAACCCTCTGCACTGGTTGCTCCATCTGCTGGCAGGTGGGAAGATACATACAGCTTGGCGTCCACTGTTAAAAATAAACAATCTAACAACTCTGGTCTTTTGATAATATTGGTCACTTTTCAAATACAAATTTATTGTCTTATCTGACTAATTTTTTCTGTCTGGTTTTGCTGTTTCACCAGAGATAACTTCCTCTCTTCCTCCAGTGAGTTAGAGGGGGAAACCCAGATGATAATAAGGGGAGAGATGTGTATGTGCCCCAGTATGCATGGGGGATCTTGGAGGGACAACCAGTGTTATTTCCATGCTAATGTTTTGTTGTTAATTTTTGTTATCTTAGAAGAAGAATATGCTATAAATCTTATCTTCTTTTTACTTTAAATTTTCAGTACCTTTTAAAAAGATGTATCACGCTGTTCTATGTCTGTCAACCTCATTTATTACTTTTTAAAATTTTTCATTATTTTTTATTTTATTAAACTTATCGAGGTGACATTGGTTGATAAGATTATATAGGTTGCAAGTGTACAATTCCATGCCAAATCACCTGTGTGCCCACCTTATTTCTTTTTAATGCTCTACAAAATCCCATTCCTTGTATTCCCTAATCCTGGTTTCTATTCCACACCTGATCCACATCTAGATTGCCTACAATGTCTTTCAATATGAGGTCCAATATCCTTTCCTTTGGGGTTATATAAAAGTTTTTCTTGGAAACACATCCAAGATTGGGACTGCTTTGTAATGGGGTATAGGTCATCCTCATATTACAAAGTGTTATCAGCTATTGCTACGTTAAGCAGTACGCAGATATTCCTCTTGCCCCAAATTCTTGCCAACAATTGATTTTATGAAATGATTGAATATTTGTCTCTAGTGGGTATGTAGTAGTATCTCATAATCATTTTAACACACATTTATCTGGTGATAAATGAAGTTGAACATTTTATTTCTCATGCCCAGTACTATTTTAAGACTATTTTTTAGAGCAGTTTTTGTTTTACAACAAGATTGAGGTGAATATACAGAGATTTGCTAAGTAACCCCTGTCCCCACACATGCATAGCTGCCCCCATTATTCAAACCATCACCAGATTGGTACATGTTTTACCATGGATGAAACTGCACTGATAAATCAGCTGAAGTTCATAGTTTACACTATGGGGGTTTTTTGTTTGTTTTATACAATCTATGGATTTTGAAAAATGTGCAATCACATATACCCATCATTTTAATATCAGACAGAGTATTTTCACTGCCCTAGAAATCCTGTGTCTTCTGCCAATTCATATCTCCCTCCCTTTCACTACCCTAGCAACCACTGATCTTTTCACTGTCTCTATAGTTTCGCTTTTTCAAGAATGTCATATTGAAATCCTACAGCTTGTAACCTTTTCAGATTGGCTTCTTTCACTTGGCAATATGCAATTAAGATTCAACCATGCCTTCTCATGGCTTGATACCTCATTTCTTTTTAGCGCTGAATAAGGCTGCACTATCTGAATAGACCACAGCTTATTTATTCATCACCCAATGAAGGATAGTTAGCTGCTTCCGAGTTATGACAATTATAAATAAAGCTGTATTTTACATTTTGGTGCATAATTCATTTTTATTTTATTGTAAATTCTAGATATTAATTTCTTATTGGTTTTACACATTGCAAAATCTGTTCTATCCTGTCAATAATTCTATAATTTTGTTTGTCATTTGTTAAAAAGAAATATTATATTAATTTTTTTCATGAGTCTTTATGTGGGCATTTTTAACAAAATTTTAAATGATATTTTCAAAGTTAGTTTGGCAAAAAAAAAAAAAATTAAAACATGCTTGCATGGATGGAACTGGAGAGCATTGTGCTAAGTGAAATAAGCCAGTCAGTGAAAGAAAAATACCACATGATCTCACTCATTTATGGATAATAAAGACCATTATAAACTGATGAACAAAAATAGATACAGAGGCAGAGAAGCATCGAACAGACTGTCAAACAACAGTGGTAAGGCTGGAGAGAGTTGGGGGGAGGAGGTAAGAGATCAACTGAAGGACTTGTATGCATGCATATACGCATAACCAATGGACAGAAGACACTGGGGGGTGGGGGGTAGGGGGGGCCAGGGGAATGTCAAGGGGCGGGGTGGGAAAGGAGACATATGTAATACTCTTTGTAATATTTTAAACAAAAACAAAAAAACATGTTTATATTCTGAATTCAGGTATATGGTAATATTTTAAATACAAAGTACATAAAATTAAGGTACTACTTTAAAGAAGTGAACATATTAGATTGTCTGTTTTGATGGATGATTGCTTGATTTGTTATTTGTCCATCCATTGTATAATCAATTATATCATTTTTCTATTGGTCTAGTGATTGTTATAGTTTCTAATTCTTTATTAACTATGCTATGAATAATCCATAAAATAAAATTCATAAAATAATTTATAAAATAAAGAGCTGACACTTAATCTGTTACATAAAAACAGATAAGTAAAGTTATGACAGGACATACAAGACAATAATCTAAACCAAAAAAAGTCATCTATTTCTAAAAAGAGTTTTTCCCCCCCACATAAAATGTAGCTAACTAAATTATTTTTAGAAGGCAGAAAAGCATGAAAAGGTTTTATATTTTATCCTTTAAATTTTATTTCCAGTGGCCAAACAAAATTTATCCCTTCAGACTTTCTGATCATATGTTGTTGTTTTTTTTCCAATTCAATAATCTTCAAAGTCCTGGAAAAACTGAATTTACCATTTCCCTTGATGATACCATGGCATCTAAGCTGTACTAAAATTGTAAAAGTCTTCTTTGCCTGTGATATTTCCTTCTAGGCAGGAATTCTGAAGAAAATCACACACATATTCATCTCAAGAACAAATAGGGTCTTATTCACATGATGCCAAAATAGTAGTGAAGTTGTATTCATCCTTGGGATGCTTGCACACTCCTTCCCTAACGCACTCATGCACACTCACACACACACACTCACACACTATTCTCACAGGGAAAATCTTTTCTTCATGTCTAACATATAACTACCAAGGACCCCAAACTAATTTCTGGGCCAGAGATACCTATCTCACTACTATATTTTAGGGGTTCTTTAGAAATCAGTATAAACTATTAGTCCAGATCTTTTGTGTAGAAAGGCTTGAATCATGTCAAACTCTCACTATAGGATCTGTTATTCATTCTCAAATACTGTTGCTTCTGAAAAGCTTTATATCTATTGAATCACTCATTGCCTTTGGCTCTATGGCGACTTGACACTTCATGGGATTGTGTTTCCAGGAAATCTAGTATCAGGGCACTGATGTAAAAACTCTTAATTTATGTGAAATACTTTTGAGTCTTCTTTATCTAATTCTATATTCCAGTGTTAAATATTCACAATATACTTTTGCTTAATGGGCCTCAGAAGATCATTTTGAAAGTGACAAAAGGCCAAATTGAGGACAAGGAGACACTAAGGTGAACTTCAGGGAGAGTGCTTGAGTAAAGTAGCTCTTAAATAAATAAAAAATAAAATACAGCTTTTACAATGTCAGAAGTTGATGGGAAAATCAAGGTCCAACTAAGAAAAACCCTTAGAAAACAAAGCACAATTTTGTTATCTGTAGAACCCAATACATGGAAAAGAACTTGAAGGGATAAGAATACAGCACCATGACATTTGGCTGGGCAGAGAGGACAGCTTCTGCACAGTGATGGGTTATGAAGGCGTTATGAAGGAAATGAACAAAAGAACCTGGATTTCTAGGGGACATAGGCATGAAAGACCAGGTGGTAAGATTTAGCCTTATCATGGGATACTCAGGAGGCACCTCCTGAAGACATTTCTTAAAGTGCTCAATGCAGCTGGCAAGCAGGATTTTCTAATCAAATATTATCCCAGTGTGGGCTAATTATAACCTCTGGCTCCTGGAGTGGAAGATTAGTCTGCAGGTGCCTGTGCACTCATCAGACAGTAGCAAGATGGATCTAAGCCAAAGAAATAATTAATGCTCTCTGTGCTACTTTACACAGACGTTTTTACACAATCCTTACAAACCAATTTTCTTTACATTTCTCTTAGAATAAAGCATACTTTTGCTCTGTGTAATGAGAGTAACTGTAGATTTACTTGATCTGTTTATTTGTAGCTTTTGCAATCAACTTCTTGTGATTTCATATGCAAGAAAACTTAAGCTTTGTCAGTAAGCCTCCCAGTGTGTTCACCAGGTCTCTCTACTGAAAAGAAGAAAATTTCTGTTGACCAAATCTGTTTCCCTTCCTTTGGCCCAGGGATGGTCAAACTACTCAGTGGCCAAGAATCATTAGATTTTTATTTGGTAGCAAAAGCATTGTAACATAGATATCATCTTTTTTTCTCTCAAGACTATAAAAAAAGTTGCAATGAGCATCCTTTCTAATTTTTTAGGCATTGTCTAAATTACCATTTATTCAAAACAAGTTATGCTGAAGATTCTAGAGTCTTTACCTTTTCAGGACATATCTATAATAATGAAAGCATAATATGCTAATTAGACTGGACAGCCGAACGATCTTCTGAACGTCCTTCTGGACGAAGCTGCTGCAGCCAGGGGCCAAGACAGAGGCGGTTAGAGACAATCAGACAGGCAGGCTAGTGGTTAGGGGTGATGAGGCAGGCAGGCAGAGGTGGTTAGGGGCAATCAGGAAGGCAGGGGAGCACTTAGGGGTGATCAGGCAGGCAGGCGAGTGGTTAGGGGTGATCAGACAGGTAGATAGAGTGGTTAGGGGTGATCAGGCAGGCAGGCGAGCACTTAGGGGTGATCAGGCAGGCAGGCGAGTGGTTAGGGGTGATCAGACAGGTAGATAGAGGGGTTAGGGGTTATCAGGCAGGTAGGTAGAGTAGTTAGGGGTGATGAGGCAGACAGGTGAATGGTTAGTGGTGATGAGGCAGGCAGGCAGAGTGATTAGGGGCAATCAGGCAGGCAGGCAGACGAGCAGTTAAGAGCCAGTGGGCCCAGATTGTGAGAGGGGTGTCCCACTGCCGGTTTAGACCCACCTGATCCCATGGGATCGGGCCTAAACCAGCAGTGGGACATCGCCCAAAGGGTCCTGGATTGTGAGAGGGTGCAGGCCGGGCTGAGGGAACCCCCCCTCCGATGCACAAATTTCATGCACCGGGCCTCTAGTCAATCAATATAACACATTTGGGAAGAAACATTTTGAGATTGACATTGCAGTTTGGTAATATGACAGGTTATAAATGGGCAATAAGAAACACAGAATAATCTGGCTAGTATGGCTCAGTGGTTGAGGCTTGATCTATGAACCAGGAGATCACAGTTTGATTTCTGGTCAGGGTACATGCCTGGGTTGCGGGCTCGATTCCCAGTAGGAGACCTGCAGGAAGTAGCTGATCAATGATTCTCTCTCATCATTGATATTTCTATGTCTCTCTCCCTCTCCCTTCCTCTCTGAAATTTAAAAAAAGCATATATTTTAAAAAAAGAAAAGACAAAACATGGAAACAGCATGCATATAACTTATTTTGCGAAAAAAAATACAGATGTTTTTTGTTGACTCCCTTGCTGGCATGACCATAACTCCAAAATATAATCACTTAGAAGCATAATTTTGTTGGTCCGTTGTCACTGTTTGCTCCTAAATTGCATAAGCCCAGTGCATGGAGCAAATGGACCTGAAAAGGATATGATGAAAGGCTGAGTCCAAATATTCTTCTTTGCAGTTGTTATCGATAATTCTGTTGCCAAGAGATGTCTTAAAGAGCAGGAATCTTTGTGGTTCTCGTGTCTACTAATGGAGCTCTTCTCCCTTCACCCTGAATTAATAATTTACAGTCACTTTGGCATCTCCTCCTTGCTCCCTTCTCCACATGTCGGCAAGTGGTGTTTTGTTGTTGTTGTTGTTATTGTTGTTTTTCTCCTATACTATCCCTCATATTTATGCCCCTCTTTATCTCCACACCAGTTAATAGACATGATAATAATGCAATCACATTAATAATTAACAACCATTAAGCACTTGGTAAATGCCAGGCACCTTGTTAAATAATTTACATGCCTTATCTCAATGAATCGTCACAGTAACATTGGTATCTTCCCTATTTTGCCAATAAGGAAAATGAGGCTCCAAATAGTTAAACAAGTTATTCAAAAATCACATAGTCAGAAAGGAGGTTAGGATCTAAATCAAAAGCCTGAGCTTTGGAGCACTGCCCCACACCTCCTCGCTCTGAGTCATACCTTCTGCAGGCACGTTAGTGTAAATTTCCCTCAACACTGCCACCTGATTTCATCTTCCTAACATGTACCTCTAATCTTACCAGTGTCCTTATCAAGGATTATTTCCCCCTTACTGAAGGGAGCAGAGTGGTGACTTGGACTGTGGGCTCTGGCAGCTGACTCTGAGTTTGAAACGTGGTTCAAGTACATCAAATCCTTTAGTGTCCTCCTTGTTGGATTTTAGGCTCTTTAAGAGTAAGGCCGAGTCCTATTGATCCACGTATCTGTGATAAGTGCTTGGCTCATAGTCTCACACACACTAGTCACCCCACAAACATTTATGGGAATCAGCTAACATAAATACAGGTGACAGTGCTTTAAAAAGATAATTTTATTACATCAAAGAGGCTAATCTTACCACTTTAAAAAAATGCATTATGAGATAGAATCAAGCTCTTTGTTATTTGGTGTAAGAGAACGTAAATAATGAATATTCAACAATGCAGTATAATGATGACAAAGACATAAAGCACGGTTCCTTTCTAGTTTTGTTGTGAAAAAATAGAGTTTATTGGATAAGTCAGTGAGTCCCTGTGTCCTAACCAAGGTCATTCTAGCAGGATATTTTTCATTTGACTGTCCTATCTTTTAGCAACCACCCCCATACTAGTCTATGTCTCATTATGCCTAATCAGTCTAGTTTATACTTCTAGGAAGTTCTAAAATCCACTTTAGTTCTTACGGAATACCCTTTACCTATTTTGGAGTTCTGGTAGTAAAGGAGTTGTCTTCTTCTGGTACCCCAATAAAACTAGAAATTATACTTAAAAGCCAGGAACTGTGGGTATAGCCCTGCCTCATAGATGTGTCACACTAGGCAACCACTCAAATTTTTTGAGACTGAGTGAAAAAAAAAAATGTCACAATATAAAATCTGAATAACATATCTCTCTCAAACAGAGTGTAGGACAGATTATTTTTTAAATATAAATGCACTTTAAATTCAAGAATTGTCCTGGGAATTTTGCAAATATTAAAATAACATTAATCTGCAAGGGTATGTTTATGAACATATTTCCAGACTACTTAAATCAACAAACTATCATTTACAATCTGGATGAAGTTGAAAAACATACTTAACTTTTCTTTTTCTCCATCTGTAATATGGAACTAATAATAACAGTCATTTGATAAATTGTTTTTAAGATTAATGAGAAATTAATTGTAAGCAAGATCTCCATGTACATAAAAGAAGGAAATAAAGTACATTATCATATGTTAAGTTTGTTTTTCTTCTTATTATAAAGCGTACCATGTTGTTATTTTAAGCTTGATTCTACATAGAGGGAGGCTAAGATACTGCTTCTAATTGGATTGTGAAGGTTTTGTGGGAAAAATTGCTGCCTCCTATAACTAGTGCTAGTGTAATGTGTTGTTTAAGTTTTATAGAAGCATTAGGAAGAAAAAATAATCTAGCTAACAGAGCAGACCTCAGTGAGAGTCATACAGAGGAATCATTTATTTAAAACAATATTGTTAAGCCAGTCAGAGGAAGATAAGTATCATATACTCTCACTCATACGTGGAATCTAATGAACAAGATAAACTGATGAACAAAATAGATCCAGAGACATAGAAGCATGGAACAGACTGACCAATTTCAGAGGGAAGGCATGGGTGGGGGTGGGTGGGTGGGGAGTGATTAGCCAGGGAACTTATATGCGTGTATGGACACAGACAACAGAGTGGTGAAGGCCTGAGAGGGGTGGATGAGGGGTGGAGGGGTCAATGGGAAAAAAACAGACAGACAAGCAAAGGGGGCATCTGTAATACTTTCAACAATAAAGAAAAATAATTAAATTGCTGTAAAGAATAAGTAAAAAATACATGAATAAAATGTTCAGCATAACACCTGGCACAGAGCAAGACCTAATAAATGTGAGGTTATATTACAGAAAAAAAAATATTGAGCTCTTAAGTGTGCCATGTCCCATGAAAGATGCTATGGAATTGTGTATTGACAATTAAGCCATCGCTGTCAGCACACTCAAGACACATATATTCTCTTCCTAGAGAAAGACAAGAAAACAGTTGCAACACAATAAAGTAAGTGCCCTAACACATGGAAATGCAAGACCTGTAGACTATGAAGTGCCTACTACTTTCAGGGGAGGGGAGGCTGCTCTCTGGGAAAGAGGACGCTGTCTATATAAACCTGTGCTTGCTAGCAAGTTTGCAGGCAGACAAAAGGAATCAGCATGTGCAGAGACAATAGGAAGAAAAGGCAAGGAACCCCTGGAGATTCAACAGGGGTTTGGTGGACAGAATTCCAGGGCTTTAGCAGGAGGCAAGGCTGGAAGTAAGCCTGAGACTGACTATTAGAGATCTTACATGGGAAACAGTTTGCCCATAATTCTGCCTGGGGATTGCTAGCAAGGGGCAGCCATTTATAGAAGTCAGAATTTACTTGCTTTAAATTTAAAAAAAAGTCAATTACATTTGAAATTTAATGTTATATTAGTTTCAGGTGTACAGTATAGTGGTTAGACATTTATGAAACTTAAGAAGTGATCCCCCCAATAAGTGTGGTACCCACCTGACACCATACAATATCCTCTATACTGTACCTTACAGCCACATGGCTATTTTGTAACTGCCAATGTGTACTTCTTAATCCATTCTCCTTCGTCACCCATTTCCTAAACTCTCCTTCCATCTGGCCACCATCAGTTTATTTTCTGTATCTAATGAGATTGTTTTGGTTTTGTTTGTTTGCTTGTTTTTCATTTTTTTAAATTGAACATATAAGTGAAATCATATGGCATTCGTCTTTCTCAGACTTACTTATTTCACTTACATAGTATTCTAGGTCTACCTATGCTGTCACAAATGATAATTTTTTTTTTAAATTTCATTGATTCTAGAGAGAGACGGGAAGGGAGAGAGAGAAAGAAACATTGATCTGTTGCCTCTCATACACATCCCTGAGATAGAACCTGCTACCTGGGTATGTGCCCAGACTGGGAATCAAACCCGCGACCCTTTGTTGCACAGTACAATGCTCAAACCAACTGAGCTAGACAACCCAGAGCTACAATTTTATTCTCTTTTATGGCCAAGTAATATTCCATTGTATATATGTACTACTTTTAATGTATCCAATTGTGTATTGATGGACACTTAGGTTGCTTGGTTATTGTAAATAATGCTGCAAACAACATAGAGATACATATATCTTTTCAGATTGGTGTTTTGAATTTCTTCAGATAAATACCCAGCTTCTGACAACAAAGTAGATGGACGAGAACAGAGCCTGGAGTTCTAGAGCAGCAGTTCTCCAAATGTGGTCTGCAGACCAGAAATCTGGTAGAAATGCAAAATTTTAGGCTCCACCCCAGAAATCCTGAGTCAGAAACTCTGGTGTGGATCCTGAGTGTTTGAACAAGCATCGTAGATAATTCAATAATTCAGTCATTTCCTAGCATTTGAGAACTAGGGATATAAACAAATCTGCTGCCTTCATTCAGGTAGAGTTATGTGCTGCTTCCTACCAGCAATGACAGTGAAGACAGAGTCCAGAGCTTAAAAAGGGCCACCATTGAGTGATCAGGTGTGAGCAGCTGGTTGGAGGGAGGTGCTGGGAATGAGTTATGTTGGACAATAAAGTCTATAAAGCCAAGAAAAGGAGATAGGGATCCGTGAATGAATGGATAAAAAACCATGGTGCATTTATACCATGGAATACTATGCAGCTGTGAAAAAGAGAAGGTCTCACATATATGTGGAATTTAATGAACAAAAACTGATGAATAAAATAGAAACAAAGGAATGGATATATGGAATAGACTGCTGAATCTTAGAGGGAAGGAACAAGGAGGAGCAGGGAGAGATTAACCAAAGAATGTATATGCTTATATGCATAACCCCTGGACACAGACAACAGTTCGGTAAAGGCCTGGCATGGGGTGGGAACTGAGTGAAGGGGGGGATATGTGTAATACTCTCAACAATAAAAATAAAAAAGAAATAATAAAAAGAAGATAGGACGGGGACAATCTTTTGGGCAAACTCAAAAAGGAGTTTTAGAGACCTGCAGCAGTAAAATATCACAATCAGAATCTTGAACATCTGGCAGAAGGAAGCATCTAACGTGACAGCATGGAAGGAAGAGAGAAAAACAGTTTTATTTACAGCCTGGCTTTGATTTAATTTTACCTGCCTTCCTCGTGAGCCTCAACAGCTTGTGTACGTGTCTGCATGGAAATAAGGAGCATGTTTTATAATAGGAGAGGGTCAGAGCTGGAGAGAAGGTGGTGGGGCTATATTATATTCCTTGAAATTTTGGTATATAATACATGTGATTTCCATTCTCTTCCCTGAATTATTGCTAGAAAAGAAACCTGAATTCCATCCATCAATTTACACAACCAAGATATCTGTGAACTCAGCCTGAAGCTCATTGTTTTTGCCTCTTAGGCCTTTGCCAATTCTCAGTTTGACAGTGTTCTTTTCCCAAACAATTTGAACCGATTTTCTATATGAAACTTCATGAGACACTTCTTATTTTTTTTTCTCCAGCTCAAATATATAGCATCCCCTCTACGATCTCAGCCACTAACCTTACAATTTTAGCTCCGTGAGTGTGACTGGCATGGTATGCTCTCTCCCCCAGCTCTGCTTCTATTCCCTGTGAAATCCTGGGCTCAGAAATAGAGGGGAGGGCAGTAAGTTGGGGAGTAGGCAAGAGGAACAGGAGCAGTGATCGGGGTGAGCAACTGGGGGAAACAAGTAGCTATAGAGGAAAGTAACCCTAAGGAAGCAGTGTGCAAAGTGGAGAAGGGAGGGAAGGACTTAGCACTGCCCCCACCAGGTAGATACCAAAGGTGGGAGCATTTTTATATGGTCGGATGTAGTCATTATAATAGAGTAGCAGTCTCTTGTTTTCAGTGATCTCTTTTAAGACAAGAACACAAGAGACATTAAAAATAAAAATTGACTCCAGAGAGGAAGGGAAAGGGAGATAGAAACATCAATGATGAGAGAGAATCATTGATCAGCTGCCTCCTGCAAGCCCCCCATTGGGGATCAAGCCCACATCCTGGGCATTGGGAATTGAACTGTGACCTCCGGGTTCACAGGTTGACACTCAACCACTGAGGCACACCAGCCATGTGAGACTTTTTTTTTTCTCCTTCACCACTCTAGCCTAAGTGCACACAGTGGACCTTGTCACAAATTAAGCATTCCTTAATAAGTTGACACAATGTCTGAACTGAATCCACCTTCACAGATTCCCAGTTCCATCTCCTTTTAGCATTGGTATCCTACCTAATATCCACATTGATGTGATGTGTGTATCGATTTCTGAGTACTTCTCTGATGACGCACTGCCTCACTTGGAGTGGGAAAGTCTGCCACTACATTTGAAAGCTAGAATCAGACAGATTGTTAATTCTAAAGTATAGGTGTGTAGTGATCTTCAAGTGATTCAAGAAAGAGCAATAAAGTTTATAGGATACCAGGGGTCATCACATTTCTCCAAAGGGCTATAGAGTAAATATTTTAGTGTTTTCAGTCCATAAATCTCTGTTGCAACTACTCCATTCTGCTATTGTAGCACAAAAACAGCCATAGATAATACATAAACAAATGGGAATGGCTGTGTCCGAATAGAACTTTATTTAAAACTAGTAACCCGGTGCACAAAATTTGTGCACATTAAAAGGGAATTAATTAGAGGAAATATTTTAATATTGCTATTTGCCCTTTCTCTATAGTAGAAGTGTCAGAGATAAAAGAAAATTAGTAAAATGTATATGAAAATCTTCCTCCTGTCAGAGTCTGGGGCGTGCCATGGAAACCAGAGTCAAGTCCCTGTCCACCCATGTGGGACTCAAAATTGCGCGAGATCCAGACCTGGCCGGCCCCACCCCTATTGGGCTATATCCAGACCCGGCTGGCCCCATCCCCGTCAAGCCCCACCAGGTGGGTGGCATGGTCTCAGGTCTCCTGACCCAGAGCCGGGGTAGGGGACACACCTTGAGGTCCCCTGGCCCAGTCCAGGGGGTACATCCTGAGGTCCCCTGTGAAGCCCCACCAGGCGGGGGGCACAGCCTCGGGTCTCCTGCCCTGGCCCACCACCATGCAGCCTCAGGTCCCTGCTGATTGCTCATTAAGGCTCGTTATGGGAACTCAGCCTCCGCTGTGGTCACAGCCATCTTGTGTATTGGGATCCCTGCCTCTGCTGTAGGCGCAGCCGTCTTGTGTAACAGAATCCCTGCCTCCGCTGTGTGCGCAGCCATCTTGTTACAGTGCAGCCATCTTGGTATGGTGTGACGGTCAATTTGCATGTTCCCTCTTTATTAGATAGGATAACAGATGTTGGGGCAGATTTTGGCCCGGGAGCTGTACTTTGCCTGCCTCCGGGGATAGACAAAGTCTTTCTTGCCTATTTACCTGAGTAGTTATAACACTGTACTGAGATATATGATATATTGTCAAAATATTGATATCCATGGTCTAATTGAATATAGACACAAACAGAAGTCTTTGATTATGAAAACATGAAGTTGAAAGCCAGACTGCCTACCTTTATATCCAGGTTTTCTATTTACTATGGGTCCTTGGCCAGTAATTGTACTTTCTCTAGCCTGATTTCCTGCCCACAAAATAATGAAATATCATGTACTTATCTTATAAGATTCTTACAAAAATAATCTATGTGGAACATGATGGTGACTAGAACAGGGGAAGGACTCAGGGGAGGGAGTGCTGGGAAAGGGACTGAAGTTCACCTTCAAGTGATTTGCTCAAGTTCCGACAGCTTTTGACGGCTGATATTCCATACAACCACCAGCATGCTTTTCCATAATGAAACGGTGCTGCTGATATTAGGTGGCTGAGGCTTGCAGTTTCAGAGACCAGAGAAATGTTTTCCCTGCTTACTGTCCATGTACCGACTCAGGGGACTCTCTTCCAGAAGCACCATGTGCTGATCCATGGAGATGCTGATTTAATCACTCAGAACAATGTGCTAGGACATTGTGCTGTCTTTCCAGCCAGTGGTCAGTGTCAGGCCACACATTGTCTTGCTTTTTTTAACCATCTGTCTTCACACAGGTTAAGGACATATTCCTGTGTTTCAAACACCTTCTGAAAAAAAGTCAATGGAACATGAGCGGGTACAGACAGAACTGCTGACTCACCATACAGCATGCAAACCCCCTGCAGAATTCACTATTTAGTTCCTTTCTAACCTGGTCTTTCAGGACTTCTGACAGATATCCATTTCAGGTTGATTTTTGGAAACAGAGCGATATGTTTCAGCGTGTACATGGCCTTGTCACAAGACATAAAGTGCACATAATCAGGTGAAGCTGCGGACTAGTTGCCGCATGCAGTTAAGATGCAACATACCTGATGCAAGACTCAAATGAAGGAGGAAAGACTTTTTGATAAATGAAAGAAAAGCAGCTTTATTCACAAAAGTTCATATTAACATTTTTATGAAGTATTTTATGGAATCATTGCCTATTAGACTTAGCAGAGATTTGGCTTGAAGATAATTGCAAAGCAGAAACTACTCCAGAAAGCAGGTCACATGCCTCCCATTCTGTACTTCTTCCCAATTACACTCTGCTATCATATAAATCACACACATCTAATACATGTATGTTTTTATTTGCTACAAGAATAATTTCAAACATTATTTCTTCTCCATTAAATTATATGCACAAAATCTAAATAAATAAGTTATTCAAGGTCATTTTTATATGTCCAAACTTGTGTAGTATCTTAAAAATGACACGGCGACTCTAAACATAGTTCTCTTTCTTTATTTCACAATTGAATCATATTCTCTCCATGCCTTAATGCTCCAAGGCTGAGATACCGCCTGAGGAAGGAGACGAAAAGTTCCTTTATAAGAAAAGAGGCTACTATTCAGTTGAATTATTTGACTGCTTTTAGGGAGATGATTGTTTGTTTAATGCCGCCATATCACAGTAAGATAAAGAATACTACATTTGAAAGCTCCTTAACACCACAGACACTCCATCATATCAGGCCAGAAAAGAATAAAAGCCAGCAGGGAACTTGGAGTGTATGAAAATCCACTCTTTCTAGGTCAGAGATTTGGGGGGAAAAGAATGAGAGAGGCTAACACGTATCGGTGGACATAGCCACATTACCCCAGAGGTGGTGGAAGAAGGGAGAGGGAGATTCAGATGGCTGTGGGAAGTCTGAGACCACTGCAGACCAAAGCACCCAAGTAATAAGCGAAATCCTGCAAATGATTACTCCTAAGGGGGAAAGGGGCAGGGCACAAAGTCCTAGATGGGGCATGTCTGCTCAGAGGAATCTGAGGCCTGGTTCCTGGCTCTTCCTCAGCTGCCTGCAGACTGCTGGGCCCCCGTGTTCAGCTTGCTTTGGTGACTGCCCTACGTGAAGCTCAGCTGGGCCCAGAGGCCAGGTGTCTGTGGGGTAGGAGAGTAAAAAATTCTCCTCTTTTCTCTTTGGGTCTCTGGATACTCCTAAGAATTAAACTGCTATAAGATACCTTAATAGGAGAAAAGCGTACAAATTATATTGAATTTTCACATGCACAGGGGATCCTTCGCGAGGAACATAAAGACCCAAAGAAGTGACCAAAGCAAGAAGCTTTTATACCTTTTAGGCAAAGAAATGATGAATTTGTAAAGAATTGACAAAACAAAGGGGCTTAAGCCAAGGGTAGTAAATGATGGAAATGTAATCAGGACGATAAGGGTTAGTTTAACAAGGTTTGTTTGTACAGATTGCTTAGCCCCCGATTCCCTGTCTCTGGTGGCAGGCATGTGTTAAGCCTTCTGGGATGAGGGTGTGCCCTTTCACATGGGGTTTTTTCCCCCCTGCTTTCAGTAGGACAGAAAGAGTGCCCTCCCTACACCTGCTGTTTCTTAAATGCTTTTATTTCAAAGCAATCAGTCTAACAAAGTGACATATTTTGGGAAGACATATTCTGAACCCCTCTAGTGGCTTAGATAGCAGGAGCAACTACTTTGACCAACAACTCCTGCAGTGACTTCCAGCATGTCACGTCGCAATGTTACCTCAAAATCACCTTTGGAAGAGGATCCTCAGTTAGTCAATATGCAACAGAGATCCAGAAAATACAGCGCCCACAGAAGAGCCCCTTATCCCTACAACTATAAATGCATTAAGTACCTGTCTATGCCCAGATTCCATAAAGGGGATTAAGAGTAAAGGACAGAACTCAGGGATGATTTTTCCCTCCCCCTAAATGGACTGAATCATCTATAAGAGCTTATTTAAACTATTTATGATAAGAGATAGATGTTTCAAAATTTTAAACATTTTAAATGTAATCAAATATTTAGAATATTTAGAAGGATAGTTAAACTGAAAGGATATTTTTTTAAACTAGAGGTATTGCATATTTTAAAGTTGCTAAGAGAGTAGACCTTAAATATTCTCATCACACACAAAAACTCTGTAACTATGTATGGTGATGGATGTTGACTTACTGAGGTGGTCACTTTGCAATATGTACAAATCTAGAATCATTATGTTCAACACCTGAAACTGATATAATGTATGCCAATTATACTTCAATAAAAATTTTTGATTAATTAAAAAAATAAGAAAAATAAACTAGAAGGAATGAGATGTTTTACATTGAAAAATGTAAGTTTCCCAGATAGTATATAGGACAATGGCTCACAAGGAAGAGAAGATCAGCTACAGAAAAGAATGAAAGAATATGGTGGGTTTTCGTGACTCAAAGGAAGCGCATGAGCTGGGCATCCCCATTTTGAAAGACTGGAGTTCGACATGGCTTAAGTGGTTCCACATTCTAAGGTAGCTAATTTAGGGGAGGATAAACGGTATAAAACTTAGGATACTATCCCTATGAAATAGATATTGTTAGAGTGCACTTTAAGTAATAAGATTATATATGAGAGAACTGAGTCTCAAAGAAGTTAAACAATGTTATTAGGACCACTGAACAGAGGCCTGACTTATCTGACTTCCTGAAACAGTTGCAGAACATTTAACATTATACATACCAAGGACCTCTTTGTAGTCTCTGATTTGTGGGGGTGAGTAATGTGTCCACACCAATCAAAATAATTAAATATATGTGTATTAGACCTATATATCAAAGTAAATTGGGTTTTAGATGTTGGTTCAATCTATCTGAGTTAATATAAATGATGATATTTATCAAACCATTATACTGTGTCAATTTCTGGAAAGATTTTTCATGTTAAAAATGTGTGGGTTTTTTTAATGCTCAAGAGAATGATAGGGAAAACATGATAGAACCCATCAATCAGGTTTTAAATGGAGCTCTACAACCTCTAGGCTAACATGTCTTACACAGATCTCAGAAGTTGGTTGATATTTTCTTTATGAGAAAGTTTTACAGATACTGGAAAAGGCAACCCAAGGTCAATAAACTTCTCTGCAAACTTTGTGGGAGAAATTGCAAACAGAAAAAAATTGGGAAGCAAAATAAACCTAGTCCAGAAGAGAAAAATGTAATCTATCACATTTAAAAGGAGCATTATACTTTAATTTACAAATTATTTCAATAACAAAACATTAAGGTCTCAATTAAATTATTCTATTCTATCTCTTTAACCATAGATTTAATATTCCAATTCCAGAAAATACCAATTTGTCTTACTTCAATAATATTTGCTCTTTTTTATTCTTATTTTTGGAGGTGGTGGGTAATCTCAAGGCTAGCAATTTGGAATTTCTGTATTAATCTATCATGATTTTTGTTTTCTGAACTCTATAGTAATACTATCATATTCTAGATAGAATTTCTAATGCAAGGTCAAATACCCAGAAAATTTGCTTTTTCATTTACTTTTTATCTCTTTCACAGAATACTACTGACAATTTACTCTTTGTACTGTACTGATCTTTGAATCAATATTTTACCAGGCATATTGTCCTATCAGCTGGTATTTATCACATACAAGATATTCACAGATAAGCACAAAATCTTCTTTGGAAAACATGTAATTAAATACTATAGAGAGGGAATCTGCTAATCTCATGAAGAGTATCCACATATAGTAATAGGATTATAGCTAATCCTATAATCATTTTGGTTGAAGCAAGGAAAAACAGTTAATTCCATAGGTGCAAACAGAAAAAGGTCACTATTTCCTCTTATTTGCATATTTTCAAAGAAATAAAATTCATTATAATTATAAAATGCTGAATTCTATTACTGACAACTTTTTAGAATTTAAAAAGTGAATTCCCATCAACTGAGGTCTTTTTGAATAATACTTTTTTTAAGAAAAAAGTGAATATACATCAACTAGATGACGTATATATAGAACAGACACATTAGGCTCTCTAGGTGGTACCAAAAATGAATATTTAAGAGTAAGAAATAAAAGAATAAGTTATATATTTTATCAAGGAGGAATTAGGAAAAGGCTGTTTTCGAGGGACAAAATAGTTTACCTACACTCTAGACTTTTTTTTAATGCATTTTATTGAGTTTTTACAGAGAAGAAGAGAGAGGGATAGAGAATTAGAAACATCGATGAGAGAGAAACATCTATCAGCTGCCTCCTGCACACCTCCTACTGGGATGTGCCCGCAACCAAGGTATGTGCCCTTGACCGGAATTGAACCTGGGACCCCTCAGTCCGCAGGCTGACACTCTTTCCACTGAGCCAAACCGATTAGGGCCCTCTAGGATTTTAAGGCATCAATCAAATAAATCTTAATGTTTGAAAATTAAAATTTGAGTCAATCAAGCAAAATTGTAATGGTGAATTAGAAAAAAATAGGGAAGGTCTGGGAATGTCTTTTTATGTCGTAACTCCCCTTCCCAACTAGTTATATGACCTTAGGCAATTTAATTAAGTTATCTGCCTCAGTTTCACCATGGATAAAACTCTTCATGTATAAAATATATTTTAATATAAAAAAGAAACAGTGTAAATACATCTTTAATATGGTTTTCAGTTAGTTTTTTTCCATGACCTTTACATGAGTCATTTTATTACAATTATATAAAATATTAAATTTTGTAGATTGCATGACTTCATTTCCATTCGAGATTTTAGTTCACAAAATCACTTAACCCATCACCCACTGTTCTGAGTTCTTTTGTTTTTTAGGACTTATTATCCCCACACTCTAAAATTTAAAGTTCACTAGAGCAGGGACATTGTTTTTTGGCTCACTGTTTTTTCTTTTGCACAGACTGATGTATAAAAATATTGTTATTGAGTGAAATATGGCATTCAGAATTCCCTAAGAACCTTTCATTTTAGTCACTCAACATACACAACAATGTATTAAGTTTTGTTTACAATACATTCCTATGGTGAATCAGCAAATAGTATTGTTACAGCTGTGTTGTTTCCCCTCAAAATTCATATATTGAAGTACTAACCCTTATTTAGTACTTTATATTGTAATTGTTTGGAGACAAGGCATTTAAAGAGGTAATATTTTGAATTCAGATTTTTTTCTAGCAATGACTAATCCCAAAGTGAAATTAAGAAGATAATTCCACTATCAAAAAATATTTATGTATGACTTCAACAATAAAAGTACACACTGAAGCCCTTGTGGATTTCGCTCAGTGGACAGAGCATCGGACTGGGGATTGAAGGGTCCCAGGTTCAATTATGGTCTGAGGCACATGCCTGGGTTGCAGGCTCAATCCCCAATGGGGGGCATGCAGGAAGCAGCCGATCAATGATTCTCTCTTATCATTGATGCTTTTATCTCTGTCTTCCTCTCCCTTCCTCCATGAAATCAATTTAAATAAAAAGTGCACACTGAAAAATATCAAACATATTGAAAGAAATTAAATAAATGGAAAAACCTAAATAAATGGAAAAACATCCAGCTTTCATAGATTGAAGGCCTTAATTTTTAGGATGATCCATTTCCTAAAATGATTTACAAATTCAGTGCAATCCTATCACAATCCCTCTACCTTTTGCAGAAATTTATAAACTGATCCTAAAATTCATATGAATATACGAGTGGACCAGTGCACAAATTCGGGCACATTGAAAAGAAATTAATTAGAAGAAATATTTTAATATACTATTCACCCTTTCTCTATAATAGAAGTGTCAACCAAATTCATGATCAACAATGACAGATGGAAACCCATGCGTGCGATCGAGAGCTTTATATGTATCATGCATGTGAGAGTCAACTTAGCCTTTTATAGGTAAAGAACAAACTTGCTTAATTAGACCTGCTTTCTGATTTAGCTAAACTTTTCCAGCCCAGTAAAGCACCCAACTTCTCTTTCAGGTAATTGTCAGCAACACAACAGTAAATATCAACATGAAGCAGATTATTATTGTAGATCATGAAGGGAGAACAAAGGGTAAAATATTTAACTGCAGCAGTGTTTAACTATATTTTATGCAGTGAGAAAACCTGAAGTCATTTTCAAGGTCCACCATTTCTTATTTCTTTTTAGTCAGGTCAAGTTTCTAAACTTTCTAAATCTCTGTTTTCTGGCTAATGAAAAGAAAATAGGATTCCACTGAGTTTCCCACCTACCTACTCCAGGACTTCTGTGAGGATCAAATGAGATGAGGTACAGGAAAATGCTTCACAGACATTTGGTTACAGTGTAAAGTGTTTCCACCTGGCTATAAAGCAAGTCATGTTCCTTGGCTGAAGAAACTGTAACAGGCTAGTCATTGCTAGTTAGAGGAAGCCGGGTATTGCTACGTGACATCATTACCCAGACTGAGGGAAGGACACTTAGCATATTAACCTTTTATATATATAGATGATGATATAGATAGATATAGATATAGATTTGGATATAGATATAGATGTAGATGTAGATGTAGATATAGATATAGATATAGATAGATATAGATTAGATATAGATATAGATATAGATATAGATATAGATATAGATATAGATATAGATATAGATATAGATATAGATATAGATATAGATATGGATATGGATATGGATATGGATATGGATATGGATATGGATATGGATATGGATATGGATATGGATATGGATATGGAGATAGATAGATAGATAGATAGATAGATAGATAGATAGATAGATAAAGGACCTAGAAGAGCCAAACCAATCTTGAAAGAACAAAGTGGGAGAACTTACACTTCCCAATTTCAAAACTTAACAAAAAAAGCTACAGTAATCAAAAGAGTGTGGTACTGGCATAGTAACAGCAATAAAGACCCATGGAATAGAATTGAAAGTCCAAAATAAACCCATAAGTTTTGTTCAATTTATTTCTGACACAGTTGTCCAGACAATTTACTATTTATTGAATGTTTGTGTCTCCCAAAAATGTATATGTTGAAATCTAATCCCCAGTGTGATGCCATTTTGAGGTGTGGCCTTTGGGAGGTGAGTAGCTCATGAAGGCAAAGACCTCATGAATGGAATTAGTGCCCTTAAAAAGAGTCTCCAGAGAGTTCCTTGCCTCTTCTACCATAGAAGTTTACAGGAAGCTGGCTATCCCTAGACACTGAATCTGCTGGCACCTTGATCTTGAATGTCTGAGCCTCCAGCAGTGTAACAAATTTCTTATGTCTATAAGCCACTCAGTCTATGGTTAATTAAAATACACACTCTTTTGAGTATTCTTTTGGACAGTTCTCTAAGGGTGAAATCTCATATACAACCAGACTCCAATAAAGGGACTTCCTGAAAAGTGAGTGTCCTACATGTATTTTTTCTTGGGGGGGGAGGGGGCATGTTAGAGCTAACAGAATAATAAATCTCCTCTCAGTTGATGGAAAAGATAAACAATAATTAGGTAAGTAACTGTTTCACTTTCTATCATTGGAAAACTACAGAAGGGAATATAAGGCTAAGCCTATACCGATTTTCAGTTTGACAAATGTGTCTAATATTTTTCTTTCAAATAACTATTGATAATTTTGACTGATTGTTTTTTTCATAGGCTTGAACAATTTAAGGAAAATGACTGAATTGGCTGTTGGGAGGGTGAAAGATAAAGTATAAATTAGGCAATTTACACGTTTCATGCAACTGTTCTAAACATAGCTGCAATTGAAAAGGTAGCAAAGTATCCAAACATAGTTTGCATTATAATAGACAATGAATGCAATATGCCTTTTTCATGGACAAAATATAGATTTCAATAACTTCCATTTTACTCATCATTATTGATGTATGTCAAGTTTTGCATTATGTACCAATATTATGGTTTCTTTATGCAGTCCATCATAAACACAAATTATGCTTATTTCCAACCATTTGTCACCCATGACCAATGTTAAACTCCCATGGACATACACTTGAATAAATATTTTCACGTTCATATTATGTTCCCTAGGGTAGATTACAGGGCATCCCTGAAAATGACTATGCCACTCTCAAAGACAGCACTGATTTATGGGCCTTTGTACGAGGCCCATTTCTTGACCATTTCTTCAAATAATTAATAATGTATTTACTCCTCACATTTTGCCTGTATTACAGGTCCTTTTTCATTACCTATTCTTGAAGTCATACAGTTCTTGGGTTCTGCAGACATACGATATCTAGTGGTCAGCAATTACTTTCATTTATTTTATTTAATATTGGGAACAAGCCAAGGACAAACCCAATTGGCCAGCAAGACCTACAGACCCATTCTCTTAGGTGGTTATAAGTATATGAATTTGAGTGGCCGTTTTGTATCTCTCCCTTGGCCAGCAGGTGTAATGGGATGAGACTAAATGTTCCTGGATGAACCCCTATTTTTATGATCCATCTGTTCAAGCAGGAAAGAATGAGGCAGGTGGGATTCTTCCTGCTATTATAAGGCCTAGATAGAAGCAAATGGAAACGTTTTTAATAATGCTTTGTAATTCACATTAACATTATATTCACACTGTCCTGAAAGCTATAACTTACAAAGGGGAAGTTTCAAAACAATCATCTTTTATCATAAATTTAACATATTAATAGTTTTTCTGGAAACTTTACTGACAGTGGTGTTGAGGCCGAAGGACAGAAGCCTAGGTGAGGCAGCAGCGGGTCGCACTGCGGTGCCCCAGCCTATGGGCGGCCAGTGGACACAGAAGCTCTATGGAAGGGTTGCGTGGATGAAGTGTCAGAGGCTGATGCTGCACGTCCTGTGTTGGTCAGGAAGATATGCCGGATGCCCTGAGAAAGTACAGCTTTGCTGGCGGGATTCCAGGCCCTGGCCAGCCTCAGGTGGTGCCACCAGAACATCGTGCCCTTGGAGGAGGGCGTCCTGCAGCAGTGCGCTAGCCCAGCGCATGAACCCCGGCCACAAAAGCTCTCAGCTTTACCTGGCGGAGACCTCGCTCAAAGGAGAAAGGATGCTGGGTATGCGGAGCAGCCCTGCTATCTCTGGTTTGTCGCAGTCCTGTGAAGGTGGTGTCCTCAATCAGCATGTCCTGTTCCAGAATCCAGACCCAGCCACCAACAAAGACCTCATGCTCCAGCTCAGGAGCAACTGCCTTCCTGCACAAAAGCACTCCGTGCACAGGGACCTAAAGCCAGAGAGCATCCCCAAGTGATCAGGGACAGACATTCTTAAGGAGGCAGACTTTGGACTAAGCTGCCGGGAGCCGGTCCATGCTTGCTGTTTCAAGGGACCTGACATATATGGAATACTGTTCTTAATATGTTTGCTCACCTTCTTGGCACTATGTGTTTTAACCAAGGTCTCTGAGAAAGGTTGTTTCCCCAGGTAGGGATTTTCCCCTGAAGTTAGGGAGGGAATAAAACCTCTTAACTAAGTGCCAGGCGGGTAATTAATCACTTTAACTACGAACAATCATGCTTAAGCTACATAATCTTTACTCCCTGGAATGGACATAAGAAACGCCCTAACCTTTGGAATAGAGATTGATAGGCTTGGAATCAACTGGTATAAATACAGATGTAACAAGACAGAACTTAGAAGACAGAACCTACACAGAACCTAGAGACAGAAGAACTTCGCTGGAGAGAACATGGCAAAAGGTCCTGGACTGAACCTGACTACAGAAATTGGCAAGAGAACCTGACTAGAACCTGGTGACTGAACCTGGCTGGAGAACCTGGACAGAACCTGGCTGGAGAACCTAGCGAGGGAACATGGCTACAGAACCTGGCTGGAGAACCTGGAGAACCTAGCAAGAGAACATGGACACAGAACCTGGCTGGAGAACCTAGTGAGGGAACATGGCTACAGAACCTGGCTGGAGAACCTGGAGAACCTGGCTGGAGAACCTAGCAAGAGAACATGGACACAGAACCTGGCTGGAGATCCTAACCAGAACTTGGCTAGAGATCCTGGCTAGGCTGCTGATCAACTGAACACTGCCTCAGAGTCTTTCCCTCTTTGCTGACTCGGTCCACACCTTTGGGGACCCCTGGACCTGCTGGGGTCGGACCCCGGCACTAAGCAAGGTCCCTGCTCTGGGCGCTGGTGACACCTCCCTTTCTAGCCTCCAGGCAAAGAGGACAATGGAGACAACAAAAAATGTGACTGTGAATAAACAGTGGCTGTCCTCAGCCTGTGGCTCAGACTTCTACATGCCCCTGAAGTGTGGAAGGGACACTGCACACAGGACATTTTTGCCCTGAGCATTTCCATCCGGGCAATGATAGAAAGAATCGTTAACTGAGACCAAGGAGGACCTGGCCGAGATTGTCCCTGTTGGAAAGACACAGTTAGAAAACCCACAGATGGACTTGCATATTCCCCAGAAATGCAGAACTACCATGCCTGAGGGGACCAAGCAGCTCTTGAAGGATATGTTAGGTGCTAAGCCACAGGAATGGCCTGATGTCTTTGAACCTGAATCTAGAATGGGCCCAGTCACATGTGCAGCTAAAATTCAGGGCAAAACATCTTGGGTGTATTTAAAGGAAGTGAGGGTACTTTTCGTTTTTCATGTACTTTCACTGTATTGGATTCTTCATCCTGGGCCCAGGAGATGGTCCTGTGGAATTGGGGGAAATGTAGGGTTGAAGAGAATTGAGTGCTTTTTATCACCCCCCCACCCAAATCTCAATGAGGAAATACAATGGAACTATTTCAGTTTGAGTTAGAAAATCTAGAGAAGTCTTCTGAGCAGGGGGTTGACATTTGAGCCAAGTGTCTTTACACTTTATCTCATCATCAGTTAATAAATGCTTACTCTAGAAAATGCAACACATGGGAGGGTTGGTGGTTAGTTCATTTGACTTGAAGAAAACTTATGTTATTATAATTATATTATATTATTATTATCTTTAAATTAAAGAAGACATTAAGAATTTTCCTTAGGTTGCATAGCATGTAATGGGTACTCCAGGTTTGTTCCTTCAAATTTCAGGGAGCTCTCTATTACCTCTTTGTGTTATATACACACAGACATTCTATTAACCCCATTATTTTGGTGATAGCTGAAAGAAAAATAAAAGAAAGGAAAAAGCCAGATTTGGAAGGAAATTCCAGGAACAGAAAGTTCATTCCATAGTATGGAAACCTTTATTGGTGACACTAGTGCAAGCTTGGTGCTGGGGTTCTTGGGGAAGTTGAATGGAAGGTGTCTCACTCCGTGCAGGGCTGACTGGGTTTGTGGTAGAGGTCACAGGAGTAACGTGAAAGTGTCTTTCCAACCATCTTCAGCGCATCTCTTCCCATTTCTGTGCTGCACTCAAGTGCTGTACCACTAACTACTGGAATCCTTAGCACCTGTGAAGGCATTCTCAGGAGTAGAAATTGGTTCAAATTGATGTTTCTTGTAGGGGGCAAGTAGCACTAGAAATCCCTATACTGCCATCTTGCTGGTCCCAGAAACTTTTTTCTTCCAACGAAGCCATGAACTCATTCACATTGTCCTTCCACCTGTTTTTTATTTGTTTGTTTGTTTTTGCTTAGAGCATCTTAGAAACTTAGACACACATTTTAACATTTATGGCTCTCTGTCAGGTACAGCATCTATAGAGCAGAAAACACTCTATTAAATTGATTATAATATCAGTTAAGAAAAGATTAAGGTATAATATTAAACCACAATAGGGATTTCAGATTATTACTACCTGACCTATTTAATAAATACGAGTGTGGTGCTGGGGCGGTAAAGAAGGGCCAATGGGAAATAAATATTAAAGCATCTAGCTTTGACTTGAGGGAAACAAATGCTCAATAGAAATTCTAAAGCAGCTACAAACCAATGAAAGCTATTCTTCATAATTTACAATGCCAGCCTACACTGCCTTTACTTTGGGATAAATTTTAAGTAGATAACTGCTGTTTGTAAGAGTATGTACTTTTAAATAAGACTTATATGCTTTAACCATTAAAAACCACACATCCCTTTCTCTGACTCCCTAACATATTTTTCAGACTTGGGTGATACTACGTCCATACTCATCTGTTTCATTATTGTATGAACTTTGATATTTTCCCTTCCCAAATGGATAGTAACAAGTTTTCAGTCTGTTCGAAGCAAAAATCATTCCAGCCTTTATCATAATAACCTCATTCCAGCATTCTCCATTTTTAGCCTGAGAATGGCAGACCTAGTGACAAGTGTCCTTAGTAACTTTCTTGTCTTGAAAAACAAAAAGTATACATTAAATCTATACCATGTCATGTGATAAAATAAATGACTAAGCTTGGGCTGAGTTCTGAGGTTCTGGAATGGATTCCTTTCTCCCCTCTCTGAAATTGGTTAGAATTCTGATGAAACCAGACTAAGCTTTAAATCAAAGCATCCCTCAATTCAGCCATAGCTCTCTGTCTTCCAGGAATAGCTTTGGTGAAGAAATGGTGTTATTTTGGATTTTGCACCCAGATGGCAATGCAAAATGAGGTGAACTTGTCTCATAATCTCAGAATCTTCCCAAATGTTTGCTTTGAGTACTAAGAAAATAGTTTGTAAGGCTGAACATGTGGTGGAGAAGAAGGCACAGATATCTTTTCTAAATTGATTTTCATGTGCATAAGACAAATGCATTTGCCACATGACTTTTCATACCATTCAATGATTTTATGAAGCAAATATGTTTATAACTAAAAAGGACTGCTCATCATGCTGTGACCCAGAGTGCATAATCTTCTCAAATTCCTCTTCCCCTCTTGGATTTGGGTTTTAAGAATACATACAGGCATGATATATTAATTTTTTTAAAAAGGAGACATATGTAATACTTTTTGTAATACTTTAAGCAAAAATAAATAAATAAATAAATAAATAAATAAATAAATAAATAAATAAAATAAAAATCAATTTTGAAAGCCCTTAAGTGGATAAATCTCTACCTGGCCTCTTGGTTTGAATAACTCCATACCTATAGCTCTCTTAGTTTGTCACCAAAAAGCCAATATCCTGGAAGAGAAATGTTCAAATTGTCAAACTTCATAGATTCTATTTGATTAGCATATATAGCAATTCTTATCTGTGAAATGTGCTTATGAGCAAACAGGTTTGATATCTATATGTCCTATTGCAACCTATATCTCTTACTTGAAATAATTACTCCAACTTCAGAGCAGATCTAGCTTCTCTTCTTTTCTTCTTCTTCTTTTTTAATTTTTTCCAAGTTATAAGACTAATTCATTAGTTTATTAATATTTTCCCAGTATTATTGAATTGTTTTTCCTTTAAATATGTAGGTGGGTACTTTAGACCAGCAGGAGGCATTAACTCATTCTTTGAAAAGTAATTATAAATATGATGATTTGGAAACTGGACTAATAAACTCAAAGAACCCAACTCAATGCTAGAGAGACAGTAGAAAACTGAGCGATTTGAGTTGAGCAATGACAGAGATCTTTGATTATAAAGGAATTGGAACCCATACACACTCTGTATTATGGGGTTAAGTGGTGGTAGTGGTGGCTGTGGTGTATGTGAGATTAGATTATTATATAGCAAACATTCACTGCCTCCCAGTTGACTCCATTGTAAGATGTTTTTTGCTTTGCTTTTGATGTTGGGTTTTAGATAATGGAATATTGAACAAACAAAAGTTCAAAATGTGTAGCTGAGCTTGCTTTTCAGGCTCCTGCATTTCACCATAAGAAGTCTGTACTGCAAATGAGGGCTGGTCTGATGAGGAAAGGAGTGACATAAAGCAGCTATGAAGCAACATACAGCTTGGAACCTAGCACAGCTCTGCTTAAACCAGCTATAGTCAAGCTGACCCACAGACATGTGTGTGAGCAGAATGTTATTGTATATCTCTAAATTTCATGGAGTGCTTATTTTACAGCATTACTGTGAAAATAGCTAATATGATGTATACGTGTTTATTCTTCATAGCTTTCTTCTAATAGGATTTTCTCTCACTGATTATAGCAGGGATTCTGAGCATGAACTATAAGTAAAATAACCTATGTTCAAATTCTTTCTCCTCCACCTGTTATTTCCTGTGGGATTTTGGACTTTAACCTACATAAGACTTGGAACTCCAAATCAGAAAATAAAATTATCATAATGATATTTACCCCATAGAGTTTCTGTTAATATTAAGTATTACAATGTATGTCAATTGTGAACATAATATCTGAAACATAGGGCAAAATATATAATAGTCATTGTTATCATTTTAATTGCTTATGGTTAGTACATAAGCATATAGAGTTAAACTATTTATTTATTTATTTATTTATTATTGATTTTAGGGTGAGAAAAAGGGAGAGTGAGAGAAAAGGAGTGAGAAATATCTTTTTTTTTATGAGAGAGAGAGAGAAAGGGAGTGAGACTTATCTATTTGTTGTTTCACTTATTTATGCATTCATTAGTTGATTCTTATATATGTTTTGACTGAGGATCAAACCCACAACCTGGGCATTTCAGGATGATCCTCTAACCAACTGAGCTACCAGGGCCACAGTAAATTTATTTTTATACAGTGCTACACTGGATGTCAAATGTTCTGAACTCTGTGATACATATCCTGAGTAAGCCATTTCTGTGTACCTGTACAAATGAAACAAGTAGCTACTTCAACTACAAGAATAAATCCCAGAAGTGATTAATACAAGTTAAAGGACCACTTTTAGCAAGTTCAGTTTATTCACATACCAGCAAACATGCCAGACTTGGTCAGTTTTACTATCATGAACTTTAGACTCCAAGTCCATTTGTGAGTGTAATAAATGACATCATCATATTACAAGCCTAAATGATGAGTTGAAAATGTATTCAAAATATGTGTTTTATTACTGGAAGAGGCAGATCAATACTTAAATATTATCCTTTTTTTAAAAAAATGTATCTTTTTTAAAGTTACCCTTATTATTGAAAGTATTATAGATGTCCCCCCCATTTTCTTCCCATTGATCCCCTCCACCTTGCACCCACCTCTCCCAGGCCTTCACCACGCTGTTGTTGAGAGTATGACAGATGTCCCCTGTATTTTTCCCCTCTACCTGGTTACTGTCCAGCCCCAGGCCTATTGGTCACTACCCTATTGTCTGTCCAAGGGCAATGCATATGTGCATATAAATTCATTGGTTAATATTTAAATATTCATCATTTGGTATCTTTTAAAACCATTAATTGGATAATAGATAATATTTTGTTTAGTTTTATGGGGCTCTAATGTGAAATTCTTGAAGGAGTTTAAAGAGAATGCAAACATAATTTCACATTAAGAATTTGAAAATTAATTGAATCCTAGTTCCAAGTACCATTTGACCCTCTTATTGCTAAAAGTTGTTCTAATATTTTATTAACTCATTATTGTAATAGAAATCACAGTATAAAAGGGGAATTATCAGGCTAGGCAATTATCAGTTACCCTATCTAATAAAAGAGTAATATGCAAATTAACCATTACTCTGTCGTGCCATCACTCCATCACAAAGATGGTGGCTGCCACCAAGCTGGAGCAAGCAGGAGGCTTGGGTTGCCCCTGGTGATGGAGGAAGCCAAGCTACCAGCCTGCCCTGGCTGGCGCTGAGCTCTGCTCAAGGCTACAAAGTTTCAATTATAGAAGATAAATAAATCCCAGATACCTGCTGAAAAAAGAAAAAGAAAAAAAAAAAAAAGGAGTGGCTGGGAGCTTGGGTTGCCGGGGGGCTTGGCCAGCCTGAAAACAGCCATCAGCCCTTCACCCAGACTGGCCACACTCCCATGGGGTGATGGTCCCCACTGGGAGGCTTGACCAGCCTGCAAACAGCCCTCAGCCCCTCAACCAGGCTGGCCACACCCCAATGGGGTGAGGGTCCCCCTGGGGGGCTTGGCCAGACTGCAAACAGTCATCAGCCCCTCACCCAGGCTGGCCAGGCACCCCAGTGGGGACCACCACCCTGAAGGGGGTGTGACCAGCCTGAAAATGGCCCTCAGCCCTTCACCCAGGCTGGCCGGGCACCCCAACAGGACCCCCACCCTGACCCAGGACACCCTTCAGGGCAAACCAGCCAGCCCCCACCCATGCACCAGGTCTCTATCCTATATAATAAAAGGGTAATATGCAAATTGTCCCTAACAGCAGACCAACTGGGAATGACTGGTCACAATGACACAAACTGACCACCAGGGAGCAGACGCTCAATGCAGGAGATGCCCCCTGGTGGTCAGTGTGCTCCCATAGGGGGAGCTCTGCTCAGCCACAAGCCAGGCTGACGGCTGCCAGCACAGTGGTGGTGGCGGAAGCCTCTCCCGCCTCCTCAGCAGCGCTGAGGATGTTCGACTGCAGCTTAGGCCTGCTCCCCACTGGCAAGTGGACATCCCTCGAGGACTCCCGGGCTGCCAGAGGGATGTCTGACTGCCAGCTTAGGCCCGATCCCCCGGGAAGCAGGCCTAAGCCAGCAGGTAGACATCCCCTGAGGGGTCCCAGACTAGGAGAGGGCACAGGCTGGGCTGAGAGACCCTCCACCGAGTGCACAAACTTTTGTGCACCAGGCTTCTAGTTAGGTATATAAAACATAATAAATAAAACTGTGAGGATATGGAGATTAAAGGGGGTAAGGGTAGTGTGATGATAATATGTCTAAGTAACAGGAATTTTTATTCTTCTTTTGTACACTTTATCTTTCAGGCTACACAAAGAAGTCATACATAAATTAATTCTGAAATAATCAATTTACTCATGAAATTATATAGGCAGCTTTTAAAAAAAACATAGTTAATAAAGAAAGTTTATTTTTGCAACACAAAGTAATAAAAATCCCATCTGTTTGAAATCAATAATTTCATTTATTCTAAAAACATTTTTTAAAGTTTTTATAGCTTTTTTTTAAGAGCAGTTTTAGGTTTACAAAATCTTATGCAGGAAGAACAAAGTTGCTTATATTGTATCTCTGTTCCTCCTCCCAACAGAGTCCCCCCATTGTTATTTTGTATTATAATAGAGTGATATATTTGCAACAATTGATGGACCAATATTGATATATTATTATTAACTGAAGAGCATATTTTTCATTTATGTCCACTCTTTGAGCTATAAAATTTTGAAAAAGGCTTACTAGTAGCATTGTGTGTCCACCTTTGGAGCATAATATAGAATAGTTTCACTGCCCTAAAAATTCTTTCCTTCATGTATTCATCCCAACTCCCTTTGTTCTGAACTCCTGGAAAACAGTGAATTTCAGTGTATCAACAGTTTCGCCTTTTCCAGAATGTTATATAGTTGGAATCATATAGTATGTCACTTTCAAGTTGACTTCTTTTACTTAGCATTTAAATTTCCACCATGATTTTTGAAAATTTATAGTTTATTTCTTCCCAGTTTTTCAAATTACAAATAAAAGTGCTATAAACATTCATTTGTAGATTTTTTTTTGTAGACATAAGTTTTAATCTTATTTGGGTACATATCTAAGAGTGGTTTCGGGATCATATTATAAACCAGTATCCTGTTTTGTAAGAAATTTCCAAACTATTTTGTAAAGTAGGTATATCACTTGGCATTCCAGCCAACAGTGAATGAGTGTTCCTGTCAACATTTGGTGTTGTCAGTATTTTGCATTTTAACCACCTAATAGGTATGTAGTTATATGTCAATGATGTCTTAATTTGAGCTTCCTTTGTGACATCTGATGTTGAACACATTTTATATGATTGTATGTCATCTGTGTATTTTCTTTGGTGAGATGACTATTCAAATGCATTGCCTATTATTTCCATTTTTTTTCTTATTGTTCAGTATTGTAAGCCCTTGTATATTTTGAATACCAGGTGTTAACCAGATATGTGTTTAGAAGTATTGTTTCCCAGTTTGTGAATAGTCTTTTTGTTCTCATAATTGCATATAGGAAAAATAAAATAATAAAAATAAATCTAAAAAACTTCTTTTTAAGTCATTAAAGGGCATCTGCAGAAACATGATAAAACAAATCAAACCTACAGTTATTGTCAAAACCGGTTTGGCTCAGTGGATAGAGCGTCGGCCTGTGGACTGAAGGGTCCCAGGTTCGATTCCGGTCAAGGACATGTACCTGGGTTGCGGGCACATCCCCAGTGGGGGATGTGCAGGAGGCGGCTGATCGATGTTTCTCTCTCATCGATGTTTATGACTCTCTATCTCTCTCCCTTCCTCTCTGTAAAAAATCAATAAAATATATTTAAAAAAAAAAAACAAACAAAAAAAAAACCTACAGTTATTTAGTTGAGAATGACTGGATGTTTTTCTCCTAAGATTAGGAACAAGGTGTAAATGTTGATTCTCACTTCTATTCATTATTTTATAGGAGGTTCTAGCCAGTGCAATAAAGTAAGCAAAGGAAAGACAAGATGTCAAATTGGAAAGGAAGAAGCATAAGTGTGTTTAATTTACATTTGATATGATAATACATGTAGATGTAGATGAATACATGTAGATGAATTCTACAAAAATAAAACAAGACATACAATTCAAGCCAAATTAGCAAGGTTACAAAATAACATTAACATACATATATTAATTGTATCTCTATACTGTTATACAAACTTGGAATTAAATTTAAAAACAGTACTACTCATAATAGCAACAAAAATATGAAATACTTAGAGATAAATCTGACATGATATGTTCAAGATTTGTATAATAAATGATATAAAACATTACTGAGATAACTAAAACCTAAATAAATGTTGAGAAATCCCATGTTCATGAATCAGAACAATCAATATTAAGATTTTGTTTTGCCAAATTAACTTATAGTTTCAATACAATCCCAATCAAAATCCTAGTGGGTTTTTATTGCAGAAATGTACCCAGTCAAATCTATAATTTATGTGGAAATGAATTATGTGAATAGCTAACACAACTTTATTTCAAAATTTAGTATGAAGTTACAATAATTCAGATAGTCTGGTAATGGTATAAAAATAGACAGCCAGGCTGGTGTGACTCAGTGGGTGAGAGTGGACCTATGAAGCAGGAGGTCACAGTTCAATTCCCGGTCAGGGCACATGCTTGATCCCCAGTGTGGGGCATGCAGGAGGCAGCAGATAAATTATTCTCTCTCATTACCGATGTTTCTATCTCTCTCTTCCTCTTCCTTCCTCTTTGAAGTCAATAAAAATATTTTTTAAAAATAAATTAATTAAAATAGACAAAAATATCAATGAAGCTGAGTAGAGACTACTGAAATAGGTTTACACTTATGATGACAATTGACTTTCAACAAAGGTACTATGCCAATTTAGAGAAGAAAGGACAATTTTCAACAAATGGTGCTGAGACAATTGGACAATCATATTAAATTAATTATTTTCACTATATACCTCATGCTATATACAAAGCTCAACTTAATGTATTATAAAACAACTATGAAACCTAAGTCTGTAAAACTATTAGACAACATAATATGAGAAAATATTTTGTGACCAAGGGTTAACCAAAAGGTTTTTAGACATAATACCAAAAGTATAATCTGTATTTAAAATTTTACATTTGCTTTTATTATATTAAAAATTTTAAATATTTTTCTTTTCTAAATAAATTGTTGAGATAATGGAAATATAGGTCATAACCTAGGAAAATATATTTGCCAATTGTTTTTCTGATAAAGGAATTATATCCATCATATATAAACCAGTTATAAGAAAACTATGAAATAGTTTGGATGTTTCTTAAAAAGTTAAACATATATTTTTGACCAGCCATTTTACTTCTATAAAATTTACCTAAGAGAAATTAAAGCATATGTCCCTACCAAAAAGTGGACTTGTGTTCATACCAGTTTTACCTACAATAATCAAAAAAGTGGAAAGATCCCAAATGTCCATCAGCAGAAGAATGGATAAATCTATAATAATAAAAGGGTAATATGCTAATTAGACTGAACATCCTTCCGGACTTCATTCCAGACGTCCTTCTGGACGAAGCCAGGGCCAGAGGGAAGCCCCTGTCCCAGGTGCCTGCAGGCAGCCAGAGGGAAATCAGTCCGGGTCCAGGGTGCCAGAGGGAAGCCAGTGCCAGCAGCCGGGGGAAGAAAGGCCTGCTCTTGCATGAATTTCATGTCGGGCCTCTAGTAATGTTATAAAATGCTACTCTTCCGTAAGAAGGTGTACTCATACTTGCAACAACATAGATGAATCTAAAAATGATTAGACAAAAACAAACAAACAGATAAAAAAGAAGGTAAACAGTTCATAATATCATTTATATAAAATCCTAAAAAAATAAAATAGTCTATTTAACAGAAAAGAGATCAATGGTTTCTTGGAGAGATTATGGGATGGGTGGTAAGAGGGAGAGATTGCAAAGGAACATGAGGAGACTTTTAGTGTGATTGATGTGCTCATGTCCTTCACTGTAGTGAGGATTTCATAGGTATATACATATTGCAAAACTTATAGGTTATACAGCTCAAATATAGTTAACATACTAAATATCAATTATACCTGAATAGTTTTTTAAAGGTGAATCTTTTCTATTCTAAAAAGGTAAGAATAAAAATTGTTTATCTAGATTTACATATCTGCATACTATTTTTTTACTTTATTTTTTTATTTTTATTTTTAATCTTCACCCCAGGATATTTTTCCATTGGTTTTCAGAAAAAAGAGTGGAAGAGAGAGGAAAAGACAGTCAGAAATATCAATGTGAGAGAAGCACCTCGATTGGGTGCCTCCTGCATGCACCCCAACCAAGGCCTAGGCCTGGGAGGAGCATGCAACCGAGGTATATGCCCTTGACCAGAATCGAACCCGGGACCCTTGGGTCTACAGTCCTACTCTCTATCCACTGAGCAAAACTGGCTAGGGCTCTGTGTACTATTTTAGATTACATTTGTTTTTGTACACTTTACAGATTCACTACCTTAATTCTATAACATCCCTTGGAGATAGCTTTGGAGGCTAGAGGTGAACATAATTATCCTTATCTTATTTATTTAAAAATAAATAAATAAGAAACAAGTTCTGAGGTATGTAGAGAAATACATGGAATCACAAAACAGGCCTATGGCAGGGAGGGTAACTATAATAAGCTAAATGTTTGTGTGGGAAGATTAACACTCAATTTGTGTGGGTCAGATTAGAACATATGGACTGATGCAAATCTTTGCCAGCTCCATCACTCACTTGGGGCATCTGCCACTGACCATCGATGAACACTAATTCAGATCATATGGCTCATCTGTCATTTTAGAATGACAGTCCAAATTTGTCACTTATGAAGGTTTCTGGTCTGGCAGGCTCACATGAAAGTCTTGGGTTGGAGTATGTTGGTGGCCAAGAGATTAAATAATGAATGGAAACATGTAATACAGAGAAAAATTTAATACCAAGTGATTTCTGCAAAAAATGAAAATGGTTTCTCTACCCAACTCGGGTCCCTAAGGACTCTGACTCCAAATCCTGACATAATTTGTTAATCTAAGCTGGTAGCAGTTGAATAGGGATAGAAAGAAAGAATGATTGAAATCTGGCACAACTTCTAATCAAATAAACCTCACTTGAATTTTTTTTCTACATCAGTAATTTAGCTTTTTAGAATTTAGATTTTTTAAAGATTTTTACTTGGAATAGGAATAGATTATTGAGGAGACTCAGAGCAGGGAAATAAAAAAGGTGAGGATGCTGACCAAGTTCAGCTTCAATTAGAAATCTGTTCTGAACACACACATGCCAGGCTAATATTAGACGACCCTACTCTCTAACCACCAATAATCCTGCAGTAGTGGATACATGACGCAAACTGAGGAAGGGATGCAAATCTTTTCCTAACTCCATGTGACTGTATTGTCCTGTCCTCTGAGCTGCTGTGTCAGCAACACAAAGCTAGACGTAGGTTTATATTTTAGGAGGTGAGGATAGAACCTTTCAAGGACCCATTTGGTAGTCTGAGACCAACAAATGTAGCATGTGAGCATGCGCGCTCTCACTCTTCAACCAGTTCTCTCTCCTCTCTCTCTCTTTCTCTCTAATAAATCTAGAGAAATAATTTATATTACTATGTGTGTGTTATTTTTTTTTTAGAATAGAAGAGATTCACCTTTTATTACCACAACTCTAACCAAATAAGTGTACTAGCCAAGTTTGAGATTCACTTTTAAACATTTATTCAGGTGAAGTTGATGTAAAATATGCTACATAGCCCAGCCTGCTTGGCTCATTAGTTGACCAATGAATCAGGAGGTCACAGTTTGATTCTCAGTCAGTGCACATGCCCAGGTTGCAGGCTCGATCCCCAGTGTGGGGCGTGCAAGAGGCAGCTGGTCAATGATTCTCTCTCATCATTGATGTCTCTCTCTCTCTCTCTCTCTCTCTCTCTCTCTCTCTCTCTCTCTCCCTCTCCCTTCCTCTCTGAAATCAATAGAAATATATTTTTAAAAATATGCTAAATATATTTCAACTGCATATCAATTTTATTATTATGTATATATTTGCAACTATTTTTTTTTCTGTTTGTCAGAGAGACTGGATTTCATCCTACTTCACCTTGGGACCCTTCTCTATTTCTACCTATAGGATTCTTTATATTCTTCTATTTATTTATAATAAATTAATCTATATGTAAGCTATCTGGACTGAATTTTTGTGTTTTTTTTGTGGTTTTTTTTTGTTTATTTTTCCCAGATAAGATTGTACACTAAGACAAGAAAATTTTAACATTTAAATGCTATAATAATTTATAGTGAGAAGAAACTTAGTTCATAAACTATTTGTGAAAGATGACGGGTTAATTTCTCCTTCAATATTCCTAGGACATAAGACCTGAGCATATATAGCCATTATGTCAAGAATCTGTGTACAAATTAATGCAGCACTATAATTACTGAAAATGCTTTTTTTTATTTTGAATTGAAATTTATCTCTGTATAAATTTTACCCAACAGTCTAACTTATAGTCTCTTGAAATATCACAAGATATAGCAGGGGTTAAAGAATATAGACACTGGCTTCAGACACCAGGTCAGCCGTTTTCTGGTATTATGACCTTGGGCAAGGTATTGAACTTTGTTCTATTTGATTTCCAAGTTGTGGTGATAAAAAAGCATAAAGTAGATAATTTATTTCGATCAGTCTGTTTACTAAGCACTACTGTCTGCTTCAGATTGATAATCAGAAGTTATTTTGGGTAAAGGTTTTTATTTTAATAACTAGAGGGTCAATGCACAAAATTCGTGCAAGAGTCGGCTTTTCTTCCCCCAGCTGCCAGCATCGGCTTCCCTCTGGCACCTGGGACCCGTGCTGGCTTCCCTCCAGCCCCTGGCAGGAACCCAGGACCCAGGCTGGCTTCCCTCTGGTGGCCCACAGGCACCTGGGACCCGAGCTTTGCTAGGGCTTCCCTCTAGTCCTGGCTTTGTACTGAAGGATGTCCGGAATGACATCTGGAAGGATGTCTCATCTAATTAGCATATTACCTTTTATTATTATAGATTATCATTTGATAGCTAGTTGGGAAAAATCCTAAGGTTTGTTTCTTTTTAGTTAAATTTATTAGGGATAATATTTGGTTTATAGCATTATATAAATTTAATGTCTACAACTTCATAATATGACATTTGTATACCATACTCACCATCAGGTGCCTAATCTTATTCCATCACCATGTATTTGATCCCTTTGACCTCTTCATCTTTCTGTATCCCCCTCCGCCTCTGGTAACCATCGTTCTGTTGTCTGCATTTATGAATTTGTTTTGTTTGTTCACTTGGCTTGTTCCTTTTTGTTTATACCACATATAAGTGAAATCAAAGTGCTTGGTCCTTTCCCATCTAACTTATTTCACTTAACAAAATGCTCTCAAGATCCATTCATGTTGTTGTAAACTGCAATACTTCTATGTTTTTTTATCCCACAGCAGAAGATGAGATTCTTTAAGTTTCCTGTAGATCTTTGGATTTGTTCCCCATAAACAGATGCACTGAAGAAAACAATTTGGGAATTGTTTGTCTAACGTGTGGATGGGACTTGAGGACAGAAGGTGCACCTCTAATTTGAAACAGTTGGTCCTTTTCCTCAGTGTGCAATCTCTCCTACTCAGTTTGGTCCTGCACTGAAACTTGAGTGGGCTCTTGTCTATGAGGGCCCTGAGGCAGCCCGTGTAAGCTAAGGAGGATGTTCGCCATTTCAGGAGGCTTACCTAACTGCCCTTCCAGAGGGAATTCTGTAGCCCCAGGAAGGATTTGACAAACACATGATTGAATAATTAACTAAATATAAGTCAGAGATGTGGGGCAGTACAAAGATCATTTGTGATAAAGAAATAGGTCTGTGCCAAGAACTGATTGTGAATTTTATTAAATGTATAATCTATTCAGGTCAATATGAGCTCTTCTTTTGAAACAGCAAAGTCATAACTGAAATATTGTTGAGTTTTCCTGTTAAGTCAGGCCGCCAGTAGTCAGCACAATTTATCATCAGGACCATCAGAAATAACTACGGCCATGTGTATGCCTCCCTAACCTTCCAAATAAATCCCATCATTACTAAGTGGAAATGTTATTAGGGATTTTATTGAAAATCTGACTCATCAGCTTTCTCCTGCAATGAAGAAGTCTGTACTATTGTTCAGCAACATGATTTCACAATATTTTTTTCTTTATCTTATGCAAACAAACATCCACATGATCGTTTCAACCATATCCCAGTCTAATCCAGATATTCTGGTGGGAACTTTATAGACTCATGACTTTCACAGGAAATGCTACCACCTGGAAAAGAGTCTCCCAGCTTTAAGTACAGCATCTCAATGAAGATTTGTTGTCCTATACACAAGTAGTTAATTCTCTGCAAAGAAACCCCTTGACATTGAAGAGGTTGTTATTTATATTTAAAGCGATAGACCATATCTACTTCATTCTTTACCACATACAAAAACCAATTTGTTCCATTTACCAGACCCAGATAGTCTTCTTATATTTTCTGTGTGGATCATAAAGTGGGTAATCTGGGGTGACATAGTGCTTTCCAGAACTTCAGCCACATATCATACCGGAGGTACAGGACAATTTCAAATTGTATTTGCTTTACTGCCTCCCTGTCTAGATTCTGGACTTAAAATATCTCTTACTGCCTGAGCTAAAGATGACTGCTCCAGTAACTCCCAGCACAATCATAAATAGATGAGGTTTGATGAGGTCACTTATGTCATGCTTTGTTATCCCTATGATGAGCACAGGTACCCCCACAATCCAAAATAGAGTGTTTCTAAGAAACCTTTCATAAGCTGAAATGGTACAATATGAAGGAGCAGTTACCATTAATTTCCATAGAAAAAGTTTCTGAGCTTTCCCAGACCCCAAATTCAATATACCTGCAATGTCTTTTTTTTTTCCATTCACCACCAAAACATTTAATTACATCCAGGTCTCTGCTAAGCATAACACCCTTATGTGTAGATGCTCTCTTAGTCTTTTCTGATAGTTTAGAGCACATCTCGCTAACAGATACACAAAGAAAATTGACATAAAGCCCAGATGCTCACAGACACAGTTCAAAGCTCAGGTGCTTGATGCTGTGATGAAATTTATTTATATTTATTTTTAATGTAGTTCCTGGGGAAAGAGCTTGGCTGGGTCACTCCCCCTTCCCTGGGGTGGACTGCCTGTATAAAGGCTTGCTGCAAAAAAAAATGTTTACCACTATATTCATATTTTGCCTTTTTTTGTAAAAGCAAAATTTCCCCTCAGATTTTTGTGTTGTTGTTGTTAGCAAAAGTAGATACTAATGTAATCTTTCTTAAAAGCAAAGTGGTATAAGGCAAACTTTCAAAAAGCATAGAATACTTCTATTGGGGTATTTATGGGCCTTTGTGTCATTGTTAGAACTCTCTAGTGCTGAAGAATTTTCAATAATTTAACTATATTATTAAGTCCATCTGCTCCTTCTCTCAAGGTTCAAGAAATCTGTATTAGGTTTTATCTTCTTCACAAGTTCTTCTGGTATGTTCTATAGCATTCTGTGTACTCTGGTATGCTCATTCATAGAGTTCCTAACACATGTCAAATACAAGACATAGAACTATGGCAGGATAAAGAAGATCACTGCCATCATGAGACAACCATTCCATCTTATCATATATATCTATATAACTAGAGGTCTGATGCATGAAATTTGTGCAAGAGTAGGCCTTCCTTCCCCCCTGGCTGTCTGCACTGGCTTCCCTCTGGCACCCAAGACCCGGGCTTCCCTCGCAACCCCGGCTTCTTCTGGAAGGTAGTCCAGAATGACGTCTGGTCTAATTAGCATATCATGCTTTTATTATTATAGATGTAATACCCAAGGATACTGTAATTTTCCAGAAAAACAGCTAAGATACATAGGGCTGACCAACACATGAGCTAGGAGACCATATGACCCCACATTTTATGATTCAGTACAGTGGGCAAGCAGCAGTGGAAACATTAGACATTCACAAGAGTCAGAACTGAGACCTTAGTACATGCAGAATTATGACATTTATTTATTTTTATTTTTAATGTATGTTTATTGATTTCAGAGGAAGGGAGAGGGAGAGAGAGATAGAAACATCAATGATGAAAGAATCATTGATCAGCTGCCTCCTGCCCCTACTGGGATTGAGCCTGCAACCTGGCTTGTGCTCTTGACCGGAATTGAACCCAGGACTCTTCAGTTCGCAGTCTGATACTCTATCCACTGAGCAAAACCAGCGAGGGCCAGAATTATGAAATTTAGAGGTGAGCCAGAGTAATTAATCAATGATTATACATCCATTCACTTATTTAGTCATTTAATAATAAATTAGTATATTTATTAAAAGTGATATACCAGAAACTCTTTTAGGAGCAGAAATGATTTGTGAAATATTGTTTTCTGTTGATACTAAGAGAGATAAATGTAGGAAAATCAGTGACTTTCATCATTTGTGATAAGCACAACGTGAATGGAAAAGAGCAACCCAGATGAAACCCTCAGATCTTCCCTCAAAATGCAGAGTGAACTTGAAGGATAAAATATCTTTTTGCAGGAAGAAAGTTCTATTCAGAAACAGTGGGGTATGGAAACCCCCATTCAGATATAGGTATCAGAGACCAGAGGCAAGCAAAAGACCCAGGAATAAGTGGGAGAGGAACTAAAGAAAGAAATTCACATTTCACATGTGAAGTGAAGCATGACACAGCTCAGACACATTTGACTAAATGTGTGTCACTGTCTTAGTTAAGTTTGCTTGTTTGACATTTCAAAGTCTTCCCTCAAAATGTGACAGTTAAAGTGGATTCATTCTTTCACTGATTGTTAAAAACATTAGGGAGAGTGATAGACTGTCTGATATTGAAATTTTATTCTTCTGTTGATGCTTTGAATGCCTGTGTGAGTTCTGGTCCTCTAAGAAATAGATGCCAAATGGGATAAATGCATAAGTGATGTAGTGGGGAAAGACCTGGAATGGGCAAAGGGGAGGCAGCAAAATAGCCTTTGGACCATGATTCAGGCCTGATGCTTGTAAAAGAAAAGCAGGAAGGGGAATTGAGTCAGAAGATCTAAGACTACTGTTCAGTTCTCAGAAAGGTTTAATTAGGCCAGAGGGGAGTCTCCGAGTTACAGATGTCCATTATAGGAGTTCTGTTCTATAGGACTGGTCCAGCACTAGTACTCCCACTGTGTCTGGTTTTGCCTGGGGCAGCTAGGAAAAGCATAGGTCTTGATGGCAACACAAAGGAGGATCAAGGTTGTGGCAGCTGGGTTGTCAATCCAGGGTGCTCCCCTCAGCAGGTGATCTGAGTCCTGAATTTTTATCTCTGCCACGGAGACTGTGGACATAGTATATTTACTCTTGTAAGATCAGTTTGATAGTGGGGGCAATTTAAATAATAGCACTGCCCTGGCCAGTATGGCTCAGTTGGTTCAAGGGTTGTCCCATGCACCAAGGGTCATGGGTCCAATTCTTGGTCAGGACACATGTCCAGGTTTCAGGTTGATCCTTGGTTGGGGCACACATTGGAGGCAACTTATCCATCTCTCTCTCTCTCTCTCTCTCTCTCTCTCTCTCTCTCTCTCTCTCAACCCAAACACACAGAAAAAGATAATAGCATGGCCATCCTTCTGTGACTGTAGTAAGGATCACTGAATTAATGCCCATAGTATAGTACCTGACATATAGGAATCAACGAGAATATTCTAATCTCCAAAACACTGTTTGCCTTTTTAAAGATCTTCGCAGTTTTTATTTGCCATGATATCTAACGAAACACTAGAATTATGGACCTTGAGAGCTTGTTTGGAGGTTCTAGCAGGGGAGCGCAGCTACTTGTATACCCTTGACGGAAGACCGGTCCTCTCCTGGGGGGGGTGGGGGGGGGAGAGGTCGTCCTCTTCGACTGAGCGCGCAGCTTCGGGAGGGACGCACATGGATCAGTGAGGGAGGAGGGGGACACCCGCCTAGCCAGCCAGATCAGCCGAATCAACCCTGGCGATCAATGGGGTGACAGATGTCACAGCCAGATCGCCCTCACATCCGAGAATTATGGAATTTATATAATAAATGCTCAATGAGTAAGTTATCAGCATCTACCAGCCTGTAGCCATGAAGACCACACACATAAGCAAACCAAATTGAGTTTATTATTTGCTTCCAAAAGGAAGACCGTACCTCCTGAGGAGCTGAGAGCTGTCTCACTTAGAGGGTGTGAGGAGGGATTATTTATAAAATTTGGGCCAATATTAGGTAAATTTGAGAAAGATCCAAGAAGAGGGTTTTTTCTCTGGTTTGGGTGCCGGCAGAAATTGAGGGTAATTCTGGGATTGGGCACATCAATTGTTTTTATCTGGGCACACTAGGAACCAAGTAGAGCTAAGACCGTAATCGCTAAAGAACCAGCAGTCTATTGTCGTCTTAGCTGGGAGAGGGAGATGTTTGCTCATGTTGTGGTTAGTACAGTGCTTGTTTCGGGCTGGGCTCACACATAACGAGTTGTTCTGCTTTGTCTTGTCCCATCACAGCACAGAAGTACCTTGTCTGATGTTGGTGTTCTGTGAGTTGTTTCGTTGAGTGGTGAGAACCACAGCCTAACTCTCAGGGCCAGGGCCGCTACCAGCTAGCAGCTCTGTGAGTTGGTCAAATTAGGAGGAAACACAATCCACACCTAGAGAACTAATATTAAGGAGAGTCCTAAGTCAACCACATGGACCAAAACAGGAAATACAAACACAGCTTAAGGAGCCGCCAGATGCCCAGGCGAATTGTGATTTAATAATAAACTCAGTGTTTTCAAACTGCTTTAGTTTTGTATATAATTAAGAGTACATTTTCTGGGATGTATTTCTGGATATTTTTAATCAACTAATACTATGTTTAGTAACTGAGTTGTCAAAAGACATACTAATTCTGTGTATGTAATCAAAATCAGACTTTCAGGATGAAGATAAATCTGATCCTCAAAATATCCAAACATATAGTCAACCAATTTTTTCTGGATACATATGACATCTGCTTTTCCAAACTTTGGGAAATAGGAAAAACATATCTACATGACAGATAAAATATCAGTTTCTCATTTTAGTTACTGGGTCTACATCTGTATTAAAGTCACAGTTCTCCATAGAATTATAATATCTTTCATAATGTGCTTTTGAAAAATTTAATGTATATCAGCTTTCAACAAGTTGGGGCAGTTTTTCTGCCTTTGTTTGGCCTCTAAAACAATACAAGATAAATAAATCACTTGACAGTGCTTGAGTTTATAACCATTTGGCAGCTTATTCAAAATGCAATCTGTGACCATTATATTGTTTTTCTAAATCCATTCACACCCTTCAAAATGTCACAACTAATCACATTGCATCTCCAGACTCCAGAGAAAAGAAACTTCATACCAGATCTATTTCTTCAGTCACAAGACTCTGTATAGTCAAGCATATAATCAGTCTTCTGTTACATTCTTTGAAAATTTTCAAACCAAAACAAAAGAATAATCCAGACAAATAAGAGATCTTTAAAAAGAATGATGTTTCTGTTCAACTACATTATCACACTCTACATATTCTTTCAACCTTACACCTTCCCTTTGTTTAGCTAAATGTCTGAAATTAACACATCTCCATTTTTAATTGTTCTCAGTGGCACCCCTTTGTCTATTGGATTAAGTCTGACAATACTTGCCCAGTCTATGGAGAAAACGGCAAGTATAATGGACAGATGACTTCAGCAGAGATAGTATGCATAAATATTGGGCCATCTTCCAAATGAAGTTCAAAAGAATAAACATTAAGTAGTGATGCTTAAAGTGTTAATGTTTGAATTCTTGGAGTACTTAATTCAATAGGATCTTATGAATTCAAAAAATATTTATACCTTAATAATCTTAAGATTGAATAAAATTCCACTAACACCAAATTCTTTATTTACAACCTTTTAACTACAAATTATACTTATTGTGACTCCAGTTTAATTAAGTCATTAGATGACTATGAAAAGACATCCCATATCACTCCTATTCTGTTCATTGCTATACTCTGTCCCCACTTAAACTGGGAGCTATAAGTGTCACTCTTTCACTTTCCCCTATCTATACACAGAATGCATGTAAGTGTTTCAATAGCAGGGAAGCTACAATTTTATCTCAAATCTAGTTCATCAAAGAGTCCACACACAAAAAGGATCTTGCTAAATGCCTGAGATAAGAAATATCAAATTGAATAGGGAAAACATGTTGATGAAAACAATCTACTTATTCTTGAGCATTCATTATGTATGGGGAAGAAAGAAAATATGAAGTTTAAAAAGATAATCTGTGCCCTTTCAGAAATGTAAAATCCATTAAGGGAGAGATTCAAATGCATGCCCAAGGTCATAGGACATTTAAACAGGGAGAAACACATTAATTTGGAGATGCATAGAAGAGAGTAGTCACATTGAGCAGGGATACTGGGAATGCTTTCAGTGGAAGACACTATTTGAGATGAACTTTCAAGGATGTATAGAATTTTGATATGCGGGCAGAAGTGATAGGTAACAGTCCAGATGAGTGGAGAAGCCTGAGCCAAAGAGTGAAGATAACTAGATCTCGTTTGGCACTAAAACTATGGGAAGCCTGAATACATAAATCTGTCTTAAAAACAAAGCATAACCCATGGACACAAACAATAGGGTGGTAAAGGCCTGGAGTATGAGGTAAGGGTGGGATAGAAGGGGTCAATGGGAGAAAAAAGGGGAAATATCTAATACTTTCAACAGTAAAGATTTTTAAAAAATAAAATAACAATGAGGTATCACCTCACACCTGTCAGAATGACTACCGTCAACAAATGACAAGTGCTGGAGAGGTTGTGGAGAAAAGGGAATCCTTGTGTGCTGCTGGTAGGAATGTAGACTGGTGCAGCCACTGTGGAAAACAGTATGGGGTTTCCTCAAAAAATTAAATATGGAGCTGCCATTTGACCCAGTGATCCCACTTCTAGGAATATATCCTAAGGAACCCAAAACATCAATCAGAAAGAATAGATGCACCCCTATGGTTATAGTAGTGCCATTTACAATAGCTAATATTTGTAAACAGCCCAAGTGGCCATCAGAATATGAGTGGATAAAAAAGCTGTGATACATTTACATAATGGAATACTATACAGCAGCAAAAAAGAAGGATCTCTTACCCTTTGAGACAGCATGGAGGGACCTGGAGAGTGTTATGCTAAGTGAAATAAGTCAGTCAGAGAAAGACAAGTATCACATGATCTCACTCAAGTGGAATCTAATGAACAAAATAAACTGTTGAACAAAATAGACCCAGAGACATAGAAGCATGGAACAAACTGTCAAATCACAGAGGGAAGGCAGGCTTGGGTGAAAAGTGATCAACCAAAGAACTTGTATGCATATATGTATAACCCATGGACACAGACAATAGAGTGGTGAAGGCTGGGTGGGGGATGGGAGAGGGTTATAAGGGGTCAATGGGAGAAAAAAGGGGACATATGTAATACTTTCAACAATAAAGATTAAAAGAAAAGAACAAACAAACAAACAAACAAACAAAAAAGCAGATCCCTGAGAGTATTTTAGTAATTTTTAACTTGTTGGGATCGGGTGAGCCTCACATAAACCAAACTATCAGTAAACCAAAAAAATAAATAAATGTTCATAAAAGTTTATAAGGAGTGACTGTTTTATTTAGAAACTAGAGGCCTGGTGCACAAAAATTTGTGCACTCAGGGGGGAGAGGGGGTCCCTCAGCCCGGCCTGTGCCCTCTCGCAGTCTGGAACCCCTCGGGAGATAACGACCTGATGCCTTAGGCCTGCTCCCGGGTGGCAGAGGACAGGCCCAATCCCTAGGTGCAGCCTCTGGGCGGGCTCAGAGCAGGGCCGATTGGGGAGTTGGGGCACCGCCCCCTGTCATGCACAGAGCAGGGCGATCGGAGGTTGTAATGCCACCCTCAGTCACGCTCAGGGTAGGGCCGATTGGGGGGTTGGGGCACCATCCCCTGTCACACTCAAGGCAGGGTTGATGGGGAGGTTGTGGCGCCACCCCCTGTCACGCACAGAGCAGGGCCAATCAGGGGGTTGGGGCACTGCCCCCTGTCACTCACAGAGCAGGGCCCATCAGGGGGTTGGGGCACTGCCCCCTGTCATGCACAGAGCAGGGCCCATCAGGGGTTTGGGGCACCACCCTCTATCACCCACAGAGCAGGGCTGATCAGGGGGTTGGGGCACCGCCACTCTCACACTCAGGGCAGGGCTGATGGGGAGGTTATGGCTCTACCCCGTCACACACAGAGCAGAGCCCATGGGGGGGCGGGGGGTTGGGGCGCCACACCCTGTCACACAGAGAGCAGGGTCGATCAGGGGGTTAGGGCGCCGCACCCTGTCACACACAGAGCCGCAGGACAATCAGGGGGTTGGGGAGCTCCCCCCTATCAGGCACAGAGCAGGGCTGATCAGGGGCTGGGGCGCCTTCCCCTGTCATGAACAGAGCAGGGTGGATAGGGAGGTTGTGGCCCTGCCCCCTGTCATACACAGAGCCGCAGGGCGATCAGGGGGTTTGGGCACTGCCCCCTGTCACGCTGATCCCGGTGCCGGGAGGTCTCACGGCTCCGCTGATCCCGGTGCTGGGAGGCATATTACCCTTTTACTATGTAGGGTAGAGGCCTGGTGCACGGGTGGGTGCTGGCTGGTTTTCCCTGAAGGGTGTCCTGGATCAGGGTGGGGGTCCCCACTGGGATGCCTGGCCAGCCTGGGTGAGGGGATGATGGCTGTTTGCAGCTGGTCACACACCCTTCAGGGTGGGGGTCCCCATTGGGGTCCCTGGCCAGTTTGGGTGAGGGGCTGAGGGCTGTTTTCAGGCTGGGGGTGACTGAAGCTCCCAACTGCTCCTTTTTTTCTTTTTTATTCTGGGCCAGCTTTAGCTTTGAGGCTTGGCTCCAGCTCTTAGGCCTCCACTGCTTAAAGTAGGTTTCTGGCCTTTGCTTACAATGTTGTAATCCTGCTGGCTGAAGCCCGGTGGACTAAAGCAGGTTTCTGGGGTTTTGTTTAGCTTCTATATTTGTTACATAGTTGCTTAAAGTTGCAGCTCAGAGGCCTTCAGCGGCAGGCGGGGAACATTGGAGTCCTCTGTCACTGAAGCAAGCAAGCCTCATGTTAGTTTCAAGCTGCCTGGCTGCTGGCAGCCATCTTGGCTGGCAGTTAATTTGCATATTGCCCTGATTAGCCAATGGGAAGGGTAGCGGTTGTATGCCAATTACCATGTTTCTCTTTTATTAGATAGGATAACTTTGATAACAAAAATATTATCATTAAAATTCAGTTTAATGAAAATAATAATAGCTAGCATTTGTTGAGTTCTTACTATGTCAACAACTATACTATTCTTACTATGTCAACAACTATACTATTTTCTTAATTTTCACAGGCACTGTGAACTAGGCACTTCTAGAATGTCTCTTTTTTAAGGTGTTTTGCAAAATAACTTACAAGGTCTCCCTTTGTTGATGTTCAGATCTAGGAGCTCTGATAAATATATAGTTATGTAGTAACACTTCCCTTAACAATTTTATTATTCCCAAAATTTCCCTATACTCTTTTGAAGTCAATACTCTCTTCTTACCCACAGCTCATGATAACTGCTGATTCATACTGTGTCTTCATGCTTTTGCCTTTCCATATTACCATAAAAATGGAATTATATAATATATAGCCTTTTATTTCTGGCTTTTTTCACTTTACATAATGCATTTGAGATCCATCCATGCTGTTGCAAATATCCATGTGTGTAAGAGTAATTCATTTCTTTTTATTTTTGAAAGGTGTTACACTGTATGGATGTTACATAGCTTGTCTATTTATAAGTTAGTGGAGAGTTGGATTGTGCTTTTTTTGTGATTGCAAATAAAGTCACACTAAGTGCTTGTGTCAGATATTTTTTGTATGGATATATACTTATTAAGACATGTTTTCATTTCTCTTGGGAAGTATTACCTACAAATGAGATTGCTGGGTTGAAAAGCTTACACTTCATTTAAGAATGAGGGACTGAGCAACTATCAGGTTAAGTAACTGACCAAGATTCACAATTTGTAGAGCTCAGATTAGACTAAAGCAATCTAATCTCAGATTCCATGGTTTTAACCACCACCTCAACATGCTTAATGTAAATATATGATTGTAAGAAATGATAAGCATAAATAAGATATCTGCTTTGCTTTTCTCAATTTATTACTTCTTTTTCTCTTTTTATAATATACTAGAGCCCCGGTGCACAAAAATTTGTGCACTCAGTGGGGCGTGTCCCTCAGCCCGACCTGCGCCCATTCACAGTCCAGGACCCCTTGGGGGATGTCCACCTGTCAACTTAGCCCCACTCCCCGGGGGAACAGGCCTAAGCTTACAGTCAGACATCCTTCTGGAAGCCAGGGAGCCCTCGGGGGATGTCCGACTTAAGGCTTAGGCCCCAAAGGGATCGGGTCTAAACTGTTAGTTGGACATTCCTAGTGCTGCCACAGAGGCAGGAAAGGCTCCTTTTGGCTGAGTGGCACTCCCCATATGAAAGTGCACTGACCACCAGGGGGAGAGCTCCTGCATTGAGTGTCTGCCCCCTGGTGGCCAGTGCGAATCATAGCAACCGATCATTCTGCCAGTCAATGTGCATGTTAGCCTTTTCTTATTATTATATAGGATGTCCCTATTTCCCCCCTTTTGCCCCCTCTACCCAGCTCTTGTCCCCCACTTCTCTCTGGCTATCACCATACTGTTGTCTGTGTCCATGGGTTGTGTATATATTTTCTTTGGCTAATCCCTTCTTTAAATTCACTTCTTTAAATTTTTATTTTCAGATAAGTGCTTATAACTGCACTATTATATATTTTGTATTATATCATTTAAAATTAAGATATTTTTTAATTGAACCCTTGTAAATTTTAGCACAATTTAATAAATTATGCTAGAAGCAATTAGAAGATTTTTCATGTAATGCATACACATTTCAATTAATATTTTATTAATTTTTAATTTTTTAATATTTTAATTTGAAATAATCTCATAAATGTAAAAAAAAAACTATAAAATACTACAGAATATTATATTTACCCTTCACCCAATTCCTTAGGTGTTAATAATTTAAACATAACCATTATACAACTAACAAAATTTGGAATATATTTTTCTTATACTCTCTTTAATATTACTTAATGCAATTACTTTGTTTTTGTCAATCTTCACCCGAGAATATTTTTCCATTGAATTTTAGAGAGAGTGAAGGGAAAGGGAGAGACACATTGATTGGTTGCCTCCTGCACATGCTTTGATAAGGACTGGGGATCAAGCCAGCAACTGAGGTACATGCCCTTGACTGGAATCGAACCTGTGACCCTTCAGTCCACGGGCTAATGCTCTATCCACTGAGCAAAACAGGCTGCAGCTTAATTCCTTTACTTTTAATCTATATGTGTCTTTATATTTAAAGTGGGTTTTGTTTTTGATTCACCCTCATAATCTGTATTTAATTGGTGCATTTATGCCACTGACTTTCAGAGTGCCTACTGATAGAGTTACTACCATATCAGACAGCTTCTGTGGCTTCTGGGGCAGGCCTGCCTTGCCGCCTGGGACCCGCCAATCTCGGGTCCTGGGGTGGCAAGGCATGGCTGGCTGCTGGGGCTTTCTGGGGCGGGCCTGCCTTGCCACCCCGGGACCCACCAATGGGGTCCCGGAGCGGCCGGCCTGCCCTGGATGGTGGCACACTGGTTGTTTGTGCTGTTCCGCCCTGCCTGCAGTATGCAAATTAGCCACCATCTTTTTTGGCAGTTAATTTGCATATCACGCTGATTAGCCAATGGGTGGAGTAGTGAAGTACAGTCAATTACCATGTTTGTCTATTATTAGATAGGACTAGAGGCCTGGTGCATGAAATTCATGCATGGAGGGGGGGGTCCCTCAGCATGGTCTGCACCCTCTCCATTCCAGGACCCCTCGGTGGATGTCCAATGGTTGTTGGACATCCCTCTCGCAATCTGGGTCTGCTGCCTCCTAACCACTCACCTGCCTGTCTGTCTGATCACCCCTAACCACTCTGCCTGCCTGTCTGGTTGCCCCTAACTGCCCTCCCCTGCCAGCCTGGTCACCCCTAACTGCCACTGCCTCAGCCCCTGCCACCATGGCTTTGTCCAGAAGGACATCCGGAAGAATATCCAGAAGATGTCTGGTCTAATTAGCATTAATTATTAGTATAGATGCTACAAATATGGCCTTTATATGGAAAAACTGTCAAGGATTCAGGGATCAGAGTAAGGATCTTTGTTTTAGATCCTGCTCTAGATATTTAATGTAAAAATATATTTTAAAATCTTTTTTTCAATACATGGAATTAAACATTTCTTTTGTATATATGTGAGATTAACATCTCAAGGGCAAAGTGGGTGCATGTGCACACACACACAAACACACACACACACACTTCTCTGGGAAATATTATTGCTTTCTAATTGGCCACTGCAAACTTGGAAATTCTTCCATGCCAGAAAATATTAACAACAAAAAATGCTTGCCTATATTGGGATTCAAATCCCTTGCCTTAAAAATGTGAAAAAAAGAGTGTCTTTTGCAAAGTTAATGACCCAGTGCATGCCAAAACAGATATAAAACTGGATTTCTGTATGCCCCTGAGATTCAATATTCTCCAAACTTTTTTTAATAGGTACTTCTCCTATTAAAATCAGCCTATGTAAATGTAATAAATATTTTTCAGTGTTTACTTAAATTACACTAATATTGGCCATTGAAAAAATGTTAGTATTATTGTCATCATTATTAATCAACATAATCATTTCCTCATAATTTTGAGTCCATAACTCAACTATCACTATTACAACGTTACTTATTTTCATTTTCCAGAGCCGGTCATTTCTGTGGAGGGCTTTTTCAGCTTCACGGTAATCGCCATCAAACCTGACATAACCTGACATACCTTCTTATTTCTTTATCCAATCAAAATACCTCAATCCAATTAGTTAATTTTCCTTTTATTGAGATATAATTGACATAATATTGTGTAAGTTTAAGGTGTACAATGTAATTATTTGATATTTTAATTGACTTTAACTTGTTTTAGGAGACATTTTGAAAAAGATAAAGATTACCACTATTGATTTCCAAACTTCTATGTCAATACTCCTTTCCTCCTCTCTGCTTTTCTAGTTATTCTTCCAAAATATATGCATTACCCCTGAAGTTAGCTTTTGTTCATGGTCACTATTGAAAAATGTATCACTGTTCAAGTTTTACTCAATGAAAACTTAATTGCTATCCCATTCCTCGCTCTAAGAAGATTTCTATGTTATTCAGGAATCTTTAAACCAGAAAAAGAATTAAAATTCCCTTAAGTGTTAAAAACAAAATTAAATTTAGAAGTAAATTATTGGCAGGCTTAGCAAATGTTCTCTGAGTATCAAGATGAAGGGATGTTTGGCTTTTAAGGCTGGTTCTCCTCCTGTTCACTCTGGGTGTCCACCCATTTATGGAGGATTCTGGGAAGCATTCACACATCATTAGCTTAATATTCCTGTTTATCAGCAGCTTAAGCCATTTCTTCTCCTTCACATTAGTGTGTTTTAAAGACTTATTCTAGTATCGTTCTTACAGGAAACATATAAGCTAAATCACCACTGGCTAAATGAGGGCAAGTTTTTTTTAATACTTAGTATTTCTGTATTTTTAACCTTGTATTTTGTTTATGGTTCTGTTAAAAGAAATGATAAGACAGCAATAATAAATATACTTGTGGTTTAGTGTTCAGCAAATTAGAAGAGCTGGTTTTGGGTTTGGATTCACTGAGTAGGTCAGGGAAAGTTTCTGCTAACCCCAGAAATATATCAATAAGTTTTGTAAAGCTAATGTACTGACCAGACTAAACTTCTTTCTGTGCCTGACCTTTTTGTTTCCAGGCCCTCCGAGAGTAGTGGGCCTCCAATTCTCCTACTGGAGTGACACTTTCTCAATATGACTCCTCATCTAAGGGTCAAGACAGTGTGTCTTCATTGATAGTGGGTGGTGCATGTCTTCGGCAGATTAACCTTCCACTTGCTTTGGAATTTGTTTTGCTGTGTTATGTCTTAACTTTGTTTTTTATCCTGAACTCAGAACTTCAAATCTGTGAATAAAGTGGGGCTGGGTTTATTGCCTTTATGTGCTTATCTCTATAATTAAATTCCAGTGCCATCAATTAACTACTATCTATATATAAAGAGTAATATGCAAATCGACTGAATGGTGGAATGACCAGAACAACCACTCGACCAGTCACTATGAGGTGCATTGACCACCTCCCAGTCCCTTTCCCCAGCCAGCAGGCTCAAATCACCAGATGGAAAATGGGGAATTGAGGGTGAGTGGTAGCAGGGGGTAGGGCTAGCTGCTGGCAGCCAGGGAAGATGGTCCTGATCACAGGCCAGACCTAGGAACTGTACCTGTGTGCAAATTTTGTGCACCGGGCCCCTAGTGTAATATAAGATGCCTGTATGCTCAGCACTGAGAGAACCATGATAGTAAGTGGTTTGCTAGCTAGCATGGAAGGTCTATGAACTTTTGTCATATGAACATTGTTCTGGGATGTGAATAATGTCTTACAGGTCTATGATGACTTAGTGATCACAAAACACTCATATAACTGTTGTTGCTGCTACTACTACTATGACTACCACCACTGCTTATAAGGAATATAAGAACCTTAATGAAATAACCTGTATGTGCCTCTCTATAGTCACTGTGTTAAATTATTTACAAGCATTGTCTCATTTGATATTTATCAAAATCCCATATGATTATTATATAACATTATGTATTAAAATGGAATCATAATACACCATGATGTAATATTATTATCTCCATTATAAGTATGGGCAAATTGAAACTAGAGGTTGATAAAATTTGTATTAAGCTCACATAGATAGTAATGGAGTTTGTAAAGAAAGAATAGGGGTCCAAGGCTTAGTGGATCTAAGCACACAGGTAGGTAAGTAGGTGGTAAAGATAGAGGCAGTAACCTCACAGTCTCCTTCCTAAAATTTTCTGTGGAATTTACTAAGTGCCAATATTAATGATATCATCACATTTATTTATTTAGTTAGTTAGTTAGTTAATGTATTTGTTTACTTACTTTTTTAAAAAATTAAATCTTTATTGTTCAGATTATTACAGTTGTTCCTCTTTTTCCCCCCACAGCTCCCCTCCACCCAGTTACCACCCCCCCTGCCCTCAGCCCCCCCCCCCACTGTCCTCATCCATAGGTGCACAATTTTTGTCCAGTCTCTTTCCGCATCCCCACACCCCTTTCCCCCCCAAGAATAGTCAGTCCACTCCCTTTCTATGCCCCTGATTCTATTATAATCACCAGTTTATTCTGTTCATCAGATTATTTATTCACTTTATTTTTAGATTCACTTGTTGATAGATGTGTATTTGTTGTTCATAATTTGTATCTTTAGCTTTTTCTTCTTCTTCCTCTTCTTAAAGGATACCTTTCAGCATTTCATATAATACTGGTTTGGTGGTGATGAACTCCTTTAGCTTTTTCTTATCTGTGAAGCTCTTTATCTGACCTTCAATTCTGAATGATAGCTTTGCTGGATAAAGTAAGCTTGGTTGTAGGTTCTTGGCATTCATCACTTTGAATATTTCTTGCCACTCCCTTCTGGCCAGCAAAGTTTCTGTTGAAAAATCAGCTGACAGTAGTATGGGTACTCCCTTGTAGGTAACTGAGTTTCTTTCTCTTGCTGCTTTTAGGATTCTATCTTTGTCTTTTGCTCTTGGCATTTTAATTATGATGTGTCTTGGTGTGGTCCTCTTTGGATTCCTTTCGTTTTGGGTTCTCTGCACTTTCTGGACTTGTAAGTCTATTTCTTTCACCTAGTGGGGGAAGTTTTCTGTCATTATTTCTTCCAATAGGTTTTCAATATCTTGCTCTCTCTCTTCTTCTGGCACCCCCATAATTCGGATGTTGGTACACTTGAAGTTGTCCCAGAGGCTCCTTACACTATCTTCATATTTTTGGATTCTGTTTTCCTTTTGTTTTTCTGGTTGGGTGTTTTTTGCTTCTTCGTATTTCAAATCTTTGACTTGATTCTTGCAATCCTCTAGTCTGCTGTTGGAACTCTGCATAATATCCTTTATTTCAGTCAGTGTATGCTTAATTTCTAGTTGGTCCTTTTTCATAACCTCGAGGGTCTCACTAGATTTCTAGAGGGTCTCACTACATTTATCGGTGGTCTCACCAGTCTTTTTGAGGGTCTTACTAAATTTATCGGCAGTTTCTAGAAAGTTCTTGAAAAACCTTAAAAGTGTGGTTTTGAACTCTATATCCAGTTGTTTTCTTTCCTCCATTTTTATCATTTGTGACCTGTTTCTTTGTCTCTGCATTTTTTATGCTTCCCTGTGTTGGTAGAGTGGCTTTGTGTGCTAGGTGTCCTATAGGGCCCAGTGCCTCAGCCTCCCCAATTACCTGAGGTGGACACTCTTGGCACACCCCTCTTGGGCTTTGTGCACAATCTTGTTATAGTTAAGCCTTGATTGTTGTAGGTATCACTGGGAGGAATTGACCTCCAGGCCAATTGGTTGTGAGAATCAGCTGTGTCTATGGTGGGAGAACTTCTGTGCTGAAGACACCATTATGAGGCAAGACTTGCTTCAGTGGAGCTTTGGTGCTCACTGAGCCTGCCCCCTGTGTGTGTCCCTTATGGGTCTGAGGAGCTGTAATTGCATAGTCCCACTCTGACCACTGGGTACACTGTCTCTTGGATCTAAGTAGGTGCTAATTTAGCCTCTGCCTGAGGCTACCCAGCAGGAGCTACGAGGAGATCTGCAGATTCCCCTTCCTTGTTTGGGGTTTGGAGGTGCCCGGATGAGGCCCAGCTGTCAAGCAATGCAAGATGCTGTGGGGCCTTGGGCCTTCTCTTGGAAGTGCTGGGTCTGTCCAGCCCAGCTGAAGTTTGTTAGGTAATTTTCAGATTTCAAAGGGCCAGGACATTCATATGCAAAAGCCTCTGCCACAGTTTGGGGGGGCAGGGTCTCAGGGAATCAACAGGGTGGAGCAAGCAGCTATGGCTGATCCTCAGCCCTGCCCTAAGGGGCCCTGCATCTCAGTGTCCTGGTAATCTCTGCAAGCACCTTTGAGAGAAAGCCGCCCTCGAGTTCCGAGTTCTGCCCGCTGCCAGAAAGTCCAGTTTCTCCCTGTATGAGTCTTGATCCCCAGAGACTCAGCTGGAACTGGAGTTCAGAGCAGTCGGGGGCTTGTGACTCCCTCCTAATTCAAAAAGACAGCCACGTCCTCAGTTGCCAGCCCTTGACACGTGTGCCTCCATATCTCTGCAGTTTACTTCTGCACCTCCTCTGAGTCTCAGTGTGCTTTTCTCTTTCCTTCTAGTTGTAGAATTTCCACTCAGCCAGCCTTCCTGTGGTTCTGGATGATGTCCGTTTTGTCTTTTAGTTGTATTTTTGAATTTGTTGTGGGAGGCAGCAATTTCCAGTGTTTACCTATGCTGCCATCTTGGTTTCTCTTACTTTTTGGTCTTCCGCATTAGAAGACATCCTAACAGGGATAAAGATGCGCCTAATAAATAAAAGCCTCTATTGCAAATACAAAGATGTACCACAGAACTCTGTTAATGCTATTTTTTTCTCCCCTGACCCTTGTCCTACCTGTCTTATACTGTTCTATATACTTATCCTAATTTCCTCCCTGACTTCTGAAATTTCAGTGTAGAACAATAAATCAATCTTAGGCCCTGCAGGACAATGTGGTCCCTTTTCTATCTATGGAAATTATACTTAAGTTTTTAACCATTCCCTGTTCTCTTCATACCTCTTTTATGTTTTCTTGCCTAAGTCACTGTGTTGATTATCCCCAACACCACACTCAGGCTCAATGATTTGCTGGAAGAACTCAGAAAAACAATTATACTCACAGTTTATTTCAGTGAAAGGATATGGGTTAAAATCAGGAAAGAAAAATGATGCCTAAGACAGAGTCCAGGAAAGGCTAAGTTCACGTTTGCAGTTGCCCTCTCCCAGTAAAGTCTTATGGACAGTGCTTAATTTTTCCAGCTGCTATGTGTGAGCTTACTTATCATGCATGCTTTGACAGAAAATTTTAACATCTGAAGTCTTGTATATTTGATTTTGTCTATTTTATCTAGCTGTCAATTCAGTTCATGTTTTTCTCTTTTGATTTTCATTTTTTTTTTTTTTAAATATGAAGTGCTGATTTTTCTTAGAAATTTGTTTTGGGTGGGCTATTTTATGGCCAGATGTGAAAATAGGTCCTTTGGAAATTATTATTATTTTTCTTTTTTTGTCAGTATCTCTTACTCACTCAGGACCATATTTTATAAATATAAATAAATATAAATATAAATTATAAATATAAATATAAATATAAATATAAATATAAATATAAATATAAATATAAATATAAATATAAATATAAATATAAATATAAATATAAATATAAATATAAATATAAATATAAATATAAGTATAAAAATATAAATATAAATATAAATATAAATATAAATATAAATATAAATATAAATATGTATACAAATATATATATATTTGTCCAGTGACATAGGTAACATAAAAATTTTACTACAAATTTGCCCTTGGGCTGGCTTGTGCTGAGTTGACTCACTAGCACCTTACAATGGTTTGTGTAATTGTATGGAGAATATCATTGTCCTTATATTCTGCTAGTTGTTGACATTTTCTTTACTGATGTCTGATTATTTCATGGTTGGCTAGTAGTATTTCTATAGGGTGGTTCCTGAGTCTTAAACATGATCCCCATATTCTTTGATAGTTTCTTTTTTTTTTCTGTTCCTACAAGGTATTCTCAGCTAATTTTATGTTTCATTCTCCAACCAAGAACCAGCCATTTCTCTAAGGAACCCATAAATCATCTAGAAACTAGAACTACTCATTGCCATTGAAATCACTCATTGGTTTTAAATATCACTAACTTGAATTTAATTTTGTTCTAAAATTTTATAAATTATTTATATGGTTAAAAAGAAAAATCTAAAAAAAGAGGCATATTCTAAAAAAATCCAGCTTCTAAATATGTTCTTTTCATCTGTCCTATTCACTCTTTCCTATTGGGTATATTTGCTTTGTTTTATGTATAATCTTTTGACATTTTAACAGATTTAAATATAAAAAAGCTCCTATTTTTGATGAATTTTAGCCTTTCACACATACTTTATACAGCAGTATAATCTGAATACATCCCATTATGATAAATAAAAATATAACTTATTTTTTCAGTTACCTACTACTTCTTGGTATAATTTTGCCATAACTTGGTTAATATTTTGGATACTTATAAGGTTTGGGACTTGTAAAATGTTGCTTAGTAATATATTTTTGAATATTTTGTAGCAAAAATAATCACTTCATTTTATGTGATTATTTTGGATACATAATCTACCATAGCGCAAGAAATGGAAGTTTAAATGTGGCAATAATGAAGACACTCATCATATATGTAAGGAAACTGAACCTCAAAGTAACTTGTCTAAGACTATACAGTTAGTGTTTAATATTAAAACCAGATTCTAGTTCTGCAGGGCCTCAAATCCATTCAATTTAATTGCTAACACAATCAATAATATTTTCTAAAGAATAAGATTTGAATTGATATTCCATCAATCACACAATTGAAGATAGCTGGAATGATAACATGAGTGATTCAGCTTTATCTGAGAGCAGTTGCTTATATGTATTATCATAAGGTTTGCTAAAGCTGAATTACAGCTTTGAATGTTGCACAGACCAGTTCATTTTTTTTTTTTTGAAAAACACTATCAAAATACTGTACCAACAGGCATGTACAGAATCAACATGAAAGGGCATTTGTAGGAGTAGGGAAGAGTGTAGGGTTTGATCTTGTCAAAACTCTTCAGGATGCTTGGCCTCAGATCAGAATAATAAAAAATGCACTTGATGCTCTGTAACCGCAGGCTCTGCCTGCAGGGAAGACTCTTGAAAGAGGAAAATGAATTAAATTCCACATGGGGATTTGCTTCTCTAATATTTTGGTCAGTTTACAGAGGAAACAGATTAGCCTATATAAGATGTCCTTCGTAGCTCTATCTGCTATGAGAATTATTTTAGTTGAATAGAAATAGAAATGAACCAAAGAGTAGAAAAATATTTGTGTTTTGGCTTACTTTCTACACAGAATATAAGAGAGCAGAAACATTTGAAATAGATCCTTTTATTTTCTACATCACAGTAAGGATTTCATTGACTGGGAATTTTAATGACTTTGAGGTTGCTTTGTTCATTGCTAGTATTACAGAACCATGAGGAGTTTGCAGTGATGAGAAATTCTGTTTCCTTCCACCAGTAATCTACATCCTTCTCACTCTCATTTGCTTCTGTAAATACTGTTCTCATTTGCTGCAAATAATGATGAAGTCAGGCATTCTTGAGAATGCTGTTCTTCATTCAAATATTTCATGTACGCAAATTTCTTTTACATAAGCCATTAAGCATTGTGCTTTCAGTACATGTTACCAACATAGTAGCATTAGACTAGTATCTATAATAATAAAAACATAATATGCTTATTAGACCCGAAAGCCAAACGACCTTCCAGATGTCTTTCCAGAAGACATTCAGGATGAAGCTGGGGCTGTGAGGGCCAAGCCCCTTGCATGTGTTTCCTGCATCAGGCCTCTAGTATTATTTATATTCAAGAATTCATTCATGAAGAAATTTCTTTGTCTAGTGGATACTGGATGTTAATATTCTCAAGATATGGAATTGGGAAAGTACTCATTAATCTATGTTTTGAAATCTTATAAATATCTGGCAAGTACTCAGCAGAAGTTAGATTTTGTTTAATAAATTTAATCTGTGATTTAAGCCTTAAACAATTTATTATCCTCCATCCTCCAGTTGTGACCCTAATATTTCTGTGTTTTTTTTTAATATTTTTATATTTTATTGAATTCAGAGAAGAAGGAAGAGGGAAAGATAGAAAGATCCATGATGAGAGAGAATCATGGATTAGCTGCCTCCTGCAAGTTCCCCACTGGGGATTGAGCCCACAACCTGGGCATGTGCCCTTCACTGGAATCAAACCTGGGACTTTTCGGTTCGCAGGCCAATGCACTATCCACTGAGCCAAACCGGCCATGGCTAATCTTTCTGTTTTTAAGTAAGGGTGGGGTATAATCAATGGAATACCATATAAAGTGACTATAATCAATCATCATTATAAGTTTTATTTCAGAAATTTGGCCAACCTAATATTTTTTATTTTTTTATTTTTTTATTTTTTTTAATATATTTTATTGATTTTTTACAGAGAGGAAGGGAGAGAGATAGAGAGTTAGAAACATCGATGAGAGAGCAACATCGATCAGCTGCCTCCTGCACACCTCCTACTGGGGATGTGCCCACAACCCAGGTACATGCCCTTGACCGGAATCGAACCTGGGACCTTTCAGTCCGCAAGCCGACGCTCTATATCCACTGAGCCAAACCGGTTTCGGCAATATTTTTTATTTTCAAACAACTACTACAGATATTGTAAAACTTCTTATTTCCTTATTTAATCAGTTTCTTACTTCCATGGACCCAATTGTATGTCTCCAAAATTCATATATTGAATTGCTAACCTCTAGTGTGATGGTATTTGGAGATGGGGACTTTGAGAAATAATTCATCTTCTATGACATCGTGAGCTTTGGTCCCTCATAATGGGATTGTTGCTCTTATAAGAAGAGGCACCAGAGAGATTGCTCACTCTTTCCCAACATTGTTTGTGTACACAGTGACAAGGCGGCCATCTAAATGCCAGAATGAGGAATCTCACCAAAACCACGCATGCTGGCACCCTGATTTCAGACTTCCAGTCTTCAGTACCATGAGAATAAATGTATGTTATTTAACCAACCCAGTCTATGGTATTTTGTTATGACAGCCCATCTTGACTGAGACACTCACTGAACAACATGTAGTAAATGCTAAGTGCTCAAAATATAGCATATAGTTGTGTGCTGAGGATACCAAGATAGTATATTATGATTATCCTATATAATAAAAGGGTAATAGGCAAATTGACCCTAACAGCAGAATGACTGGGAATGACTGGTCACTATGACACACACTGACCACCAGGGGAGCAGGCCTAAGCCAGCAGGTGGTCATCCTCCGAGGGGTCCCAGACTGCGAGAGGGCACAGGCCAGGCTGAGGGAACCCCCCACCCAGTGCACAAATTTTTGTGCACCATGCCTCTAGTTTTGATAGAAAGTAAAAGAAATATAGCTCAACTAATTTAGGATGAAAAGCTAGGAAGTAAATTATCCATTCACTTTCCTGGAAAATGCATAGGTGCCTCTACTTCCAGGCATGGCTAGATCCAGACCCAGATACTTAAACAGAACTTCCAGAATTTATTCTTTGTCTGCATATCCCTGCTTTACTTTTTATTCTGCAGAATTTGACAAAGTGACCACAGCATTTCTTGGTTTCTAAGCCTACATGAATCACAAAGCTCATAATCTCCTTTGGCTTCTTTCATAATCATTCCAGAATGTATCGCGCAGTGTTCTTTAATATTATTATTATTTTTTTCATCATAAGCAATCGCTGACTATAGCTAAAAGGATATAAGGCGCTGATGGTTCTGATCTGGTTCATGAGTTCGCCTCTGCTATGTTAGTGTAGGAAGAGGATACACACACTCATACTCCATAATGGCTGACAATGAAGGAAGTTGGTCATTCCATAAATTAATTGCAGTCAGTAAAAACAGACAGAACGTAAACTCTTATGGTGTTCACACACACACACACACATGCACTCACACACACACACACACACACACACACACTCACACACACACTCACACACAGACACACACACGCGCACACACACACTCACACACACACATACACACACACTCACACACAGAGACACACACACACACACACTCACACACACTCACACACACACATACACACACACTCACACACACACTCACACAGACACACACACACTCTCACACACACACATACACACACACACACTCTCACACACACACACACACAAAGGGACAAATGAGAAGTACCCTTAAATTATATAGCAATTATATAGCTCATTTCTGGACTTCTCAGAGATGTAATCGGAAGGTTGCCTCAGGAGGTTAACTGTAAGCTGACATATAAATAGTGAATAAGATTTGAACAAGTAAAATAAAGGTGGTTGCTTATGAGAAGCTTTAGTGTTCCAAATAACACTGGATTCTAGCTGTGACCGCACAAGTCCCATACAAATAAAACACATAAATGAAATGTCATCTTCATTAAAATCTGTATCTACCATGACTGAGGTCATGATTGCACCATGAAAAATAATCCTTTCAACAGCTAACAGTGGCCATCCTATCAATTAAAAATTTCCAGCCAAGATGACCTCTGCCCTTAGGACTTGTGCTCATGAAGATAATCCCTGACATTATGCAAACTAAAAGCACCGTTATGACCTCACAACTTTCCCTGGTGCTCAGTTACACAAAAACACCCATGATAAATAAAGCAAAATCTGAAAATCGAGGAGCTTGCCTACTCAACAATTTGAATTTTGCTCTTAATGTATGCTATCTTAATTCATCTGGCTGATATAACAAAATACCACAGAGAGGGGAGCTAATAAACAACAGACATATATTTCTCATAGTTCCAGAGGCTGAAAGTCAAGCATCAGGGTGCCAGCAGGTTCAGTATGTAGTGAGGGACTGCTTTCTCATTCATAGGGCACCTTCTCCCTCTATCCTAACATGACCGAACAGACTAGGGAGTTTTCTGGAGTCTCTTTTTAAAGTGTACTAATCCCATTCATGAAGGTTCCACTCTCAATGGCATCATATTGGAGGTTAGGATTTCAACATATGAATTTTGGGGAGACACATTCAGATCATAGCATATGTAAGGCAGAAAAAACCACCAAGTAAACACCATAGCTCTCACTTATACCAACAATCCTTTTTTTTTTTCATACAATGTTCAATAATGTTATTTTCTGTGGGATTTGATATTTGTTTCCTTCTTATCTGCTTTCCTTGACTTATTTGCATCATGGTCTGGAAAACACTTATGAATCTCTGTCTGTGGATCATGTGCCATCACTTTGAGAATCATATTCAGGAGGAACAAGTCAGTAATATACTAGATTACACAAATGTGTTACCTTACATATCTGGAGTTCAGAAATCCAAAATTGGTCCTATGGTGATAAAAGCAGGGCTGGTTTGCGCTGGAGGCCCTAGAAGAAATTCTATCCCTTGCCTTTTCCAGTTCCCAGAGGTTACCTGCATCCCTTGGCTTGTAGTGCCTACCTCCGTCTTCCAGGAACATCACTCTAACCAGCGGTTCTCAACCTGTGGGTTGCGAGCAATGAAAATACATCCTGCATATCAGATATTTACATTATGATTCATAACAGTAGCAACATTACAGTTATGAAGTAGCAACGAAAATAATTGTATGGTTGGGGGTCACCACAACATGAGGAACTATATTAAAGGGTCGCGGCATTAGGAAGGTTGAGAACCACTGCAACCTCTGTCCCCCTCATCCTATCTCCTCTCTAAGACTGAGCCTCCTATAAGGAAGGGCCCTTTGTATTACATTGGGAGTACCTAGCTGATCTCTCCACTTCATGAACCTTAACTTGGTCACATCTGCAAAATCTTTTTGCCATGTAAGGTAATGTATTCATGGACATGGGGTCATATTTAGGGACCTATTTTTCTATTTATCACAGGTCATTATCTCCCTTCCAAGTAAGCACACACAATAGTTTTACCAAATGAGTTGCCTCTTAGTAATATGCGGAGCAGAGTTCTAACTTTTAAAATAAGTTTCCTTAGTCACTGTTGTATTATGGGGCTCAGGCTGATGGGCCATGTGCAATCTGGAGTATTACCAATGGCCTTGGCAGAGAAAAATAGAGCTCTGGTCAGTATTATACTGAAATAAAGGTTCCAGAAGGGATATATGTTACTTCTACTCCAGAATTATTAACCATGCCCATGTCATGGTGCTAGAAAGTTTGATCTTAAATATGTATCCAGGAGGGAAAACAAAAAATAAATGTCAAACATCATCATTGATCACCCCATAAAATATTTTATTCCCCAAAATTTATTGTTCGCTATTAATGCAATCATTACCCTCTTAATCAGAGGTGGGGAACACCCAGCCTGCTGGCCATATAAGGCCCGTAAAATCATTTGGACTGGCCCTGCCAAGGTAGTAGGGGTGAGTAAATTAAATGTCTGACCAAATATAGCTGGTTAATTTTTAACTTGATAAGTTTGTATGTCCACAAATGATGTTATAAATACCCAAATGGCCCTTGGAAGAAAAAAGGTTCCCCACCCCCTGCTCTTAATGAATATTTCTTCCTAATTTATTACAAGCTTATAGGATGCATATTTTGGAAAACTGGTATAAATGCATATTCTGTCAAGTGAAAACAAAAGAAGAGTTCTTAGTTTCTTCTATTATAAATCACCAGGAAGACTGTCTTATGGCCTTTGGTGATAAAAACATAGATAGGATTAAACTAAACTTGCTTCAAAATCATGATTTTTTTTTGGAGTAACTCTCCAAGGTCTGTCATCTGTGGAAACTTAAGACCAATACTGTGTTCATCCTCTGTACAGTTGGCCATTTACACTTTTTAAAGTGAGGTATATGTAATTTATTCAACTTCAGAGATGCTAACATAACTGCACCCATTCTTGTGGAAGATAACTTGAAGGAATTCTGACACTCTCTGTGTATTTGATTCGGACTATACTAAACTGACTGATAAAGAATAATAAATATTTAATATTCATTTTATTTAGTAACCATTGTAATGCAAAGTAAAAGAAAGTTATTATTTGAAACTTAAATTCCCCCTTGAATTTGATTTAAATAAAAACCCAAGTGGGTTTATGCACAGTAAAAGGCCATATCTATATAGCTGATATTGTATTATTACTATCTATCTATCTATCTATCTATCTATCTATCTATCATCTATCTATTTATCTACCTATTATCTATCTATCTAGAGAGATAATACTTGGGATTTAAAAAAAATGAGCAAAGTTGGAAAGATGGCTGAACACAGACTTAGGTCTTAAAGTTAATTTAAATAATATAACCCATTATAATAGTCTCCTGCCCAAAAGCTAAAATAAACAAAGAAATAGTGGTTGAAATTAGGAAACTAGTTAATCAAGGTAGAAGCAAATCTTTATAACTAATCTTTGTCCCTAACACACACACACACACACACACACACACACGGGACATGTCTATCCCTGTTTGCTTTCCAAATAAAAAGCTGAAAGGTATTTGAGGAGAAGAATATTTTTTATTGAGGGGACTCTATATCCTATGCACTCTTCCCCATCCAGGAAAAAAGAGGGGGCATGGGTCAGGTTTGCTGGGTTCTCTCTCAGATAAACTAATTTTCAATACATAGACTTTTTTTCCCCTACTTTTCTTTATAGAAAATTGTCTGGGGCTAATAGTATTTTCTCAGTTTTTCACTAAATATATATGTTTTCAAATATCACAAAAATACTAGATTTAATATTTCAGGACTTTTTTTCCAAGCAGATATCTGTTCATTTTTGTTATATCCTTTGTGCCTTCATAGAAATTTTTTTTCATATCTCCTCTCAACTTCTATTCATCTATTTTTTATTAATAGACAGGCTGAGAACAAAAGCAATGGTTACCAGCAAAAAGATATAAGCCCTCCTTGCTGACCCTCTTCAGCTGAAACTCCTCACACTTGTGGTAGGCTGAAGACCTATAAGTATTTACTTGAACACACACACACACACACACACACACACACACACACACACACACACACACAAACATCTGTTTGCTCAATACAAATTAGGCCAACATTTCAATTCCTCCATAAATCTTTTGGTTATAAAAGCAGGCATTGTTGGTCATTCTCCACCTGAATTCCTGTCTTCCTTATGATCATTTTCAAAATGTTTAGTTCTTTATCAACTCACATCTCTATTCCCTTTTCTTCAATTTGAATTCAGATCACTTCTTTCATAGAGGTAGAATGCTAAGCTTTCCTCTTCTCTTATCTGCCTCTGCCTTGCCCTATTACAGAGTAGTATTCAACTGAAGTAGAGCATTCAATCTCCATTGAAACAGATATTTTTTAAAAAGTATCTATCATTTGTATACAATCAGAAAAAACGGGGTTTATTCAGTATAAAGCAAATGTTTCATGTAGTTGAAGCAGCATTAATCTTTCATCTAATATAGCTTGTCAACTTCAGCACTGCTAGCATTTTGTTTCTGATAACTCATTGTTGTGGGAGGCTGTATTTGCATTGCAGGTTACTTAGGAGCTCCCCTGCCTTATACCCACTAGATGCCAGTAGCATCGTCCTGGTTGCAGCACCCAAAATATCTCTGGACATTCACAAATATTCATAGAGGAAGAGGGACAAATCACCTGTGACTGAGAACCAGCGACCCAGTAGGTATTGTGTCCTTCTCCATCCTGTTAAGTAAGTCAGAGTCCTCAAAAATATTATATTGTCTTGATCTTAGGTGTTAAAACAAGAAAATAAAACCCACTCCTAACATTCTACCACTGCAACGATGCATTATATTGAAATGTAACTGGCAAATCTTAGAACATATGGGGAGGAGGTAAAGCATTAATTGAGTGCTTTCATATGGATGAAAAAATTAATTAAAATGGCAGTAAGTGGATCATTGAAATCTCTCTGACATGTTAAATTACTGCGACTGTTCTTAAGGAAGGTGAAGCTAACCCTTTGATATGCAATCCCACACTTGGAGATTCAATTTGCTCCTTCCCATGTTTCAGATGGTTTTCCTGGAGCTTATTAAACCTACTTCTGACTGCCTTAATAATTTGTTTTAATAATCAATCTTGTTTTCCTTAGTTTCTCTCATGCTCATCACCACACTAAGTTGTGGCTGCCTCTTAATTTCCACATCAATTTCTTATAGATTTAGCACTCCTGTAATTTGTGAGGCTAAAAATTCAAAATATATATATATATATATATATATATATATATAGATAGATAGATAGATAGATAGATAGATAGATAGATATAGATATTAAAAGCATAAGCGACAATTACAGCAGAATAGCAGAATGACCAGAATGACCAGGGGCTATGATTATGATGCGCATTGACCACCAGGGGGCAGATACTCAATGCAGGAGCTGCCCCTGGTGGTCAGTGCACGCCCATAGGGGGAGACCTGCTCAGCCAGAAGCTGGCCTTATGGCTGGCGAGTGCAGCTGTGGTGGTAGGAGTCTCTCCCACCTCTGTGGCAGCAGTAAGGCAGGAGCAACAAACTGAACCATAAGGAGCAGTGAGCAGGTGGGCTGTAAGGAGCTAGGGGTCCCGGACTGAAAGAGGGCACAGGCCGGGCTGAGGGACCCTCTCCGCCCCCCCCCCCCAGTGCATGAATTTTGTGCACCAGGCCTCTAGTATATAATAAAGTTCAACAGGATCTGAACAACCTGAAGATCTGTAGTTAAGTAATAAGTGCTCTCTGGTTTCCTACTCTCCTCTAAGACTAATATTCTTAGATGTTTCCACCTAATTACTGGTGGTGTTTGAGGACAATGACAAGCTCATGGCAGAATGAAAGCCACTCCTCTCTATGCTTATTGATTTTTATCTCTAATTGATCACTATACATATATATATATATATATATATATATAGCTAGAGACCAAAGCAAGACACCAAACAGTGACTTTTACTACCTAAACTCAAACAACGTGTGCTACCATTCACTGTTCACTGTGGATCAAATTGGGCTAGCCCTAGTTTGATGTGGAAGGGAAATATGTAAAGAGTGAATAACAGCAGGGAAGGCTTGCTAGAGGCCATTATTATTACTTTTAATTGTCACTCTAGGTTATATATATATATATATATATATATATATATATATATATATATATTCCCCATTTACTTTCTAGAAAGAATGGAAGGGAGGGAGGAGAGAAGAGAGAGAAACATTGATGTGAGAGAGACACATGAATTAGTTGCCTCCTGCACACATTCCAATCAGGGCTAGGGATCAAACCTGCAAACCATTTACCTAGAATCAAACCCAAGACCCTTCAGGATATGGGACGATACTCTAACCACTGGACAACACTAGCCAGGGCTGTTAGAGGCCATCTTGTAGACTGACTATCTCATGCCTAAAATTAGAAGCAAACAAATAAAAACAGTATACTGATATTCAGAAATCCCTATAAACTTGCTTACAGCCTATCTTTCAATATTTGCTCCTATTAATTTACTCTTTCATATGTCTCCTTCAAAAAAAATAGACATTTTGCTGTTTTTTACTTACTTTCAAGGTTTTCATGCTGCCTTTTTCCATGCTCCCCTCTACATCTAGAATTTCCCATGTATATCCTATTTATTCATGTCTACACACTCTCCGCATTTAGACTCAGCTCACTTTTTCTTTCCTGAGTGACTTATCTAATTTCCATATCCTTTCCAGTTCACTTTTTTTCATACTCTAATCTTTTTTTTTTATTTGTGTAGTATTTTTTGTTCTACTCTGTATGAAAAATATATTTGGGTGCATGCTATATTTTACACTGAATTTTTACAACTTTGAAGTCCAGATCAATTTCTTATTCACCTTTTTAATGCCTACAAAGTCTGGGATTATTGTATTGTGCATCATTGACTCTCAATAAATGTTTGCTGAAGAAATCAGTTTACTCAACCTGAACAGGTCAAATGGAAGAAAGAAGATGGTAGGTTATTCATTAAAATTTTACTTTAATGGCCCTAGATGGTCTGGCTTACTGGATAAAACATTGGCCTGCAGACTGAAAGTTCAGTTCTGGTCAAGGGCACATGCCTGGGTTGCAGACTCAATCCCCAGTAGGGAGCATGCAGGAGGCTGCCAATCAATGACTCTTATCATTGCTGTTTCTATCTCTCTCTTCCTCTCCCTTCCTCTCTGAAATCAATAAAAACATATATAAAAAATGTTACTTCAATGAAATCAAATTATCTGGCTTCTTGCTAGGCATTATAAAATGAAGCTAAAATTATAAATAACATTAATATTTGTTACCTATTTATGGCACATAATTTTCACAAAAAATTGGTGAGGAATACCAAATGTCTCTTCTGTGATTAATGAGTAAATCGAAGGTCAAAGAGGTTATTATGTAACAAAGTCCAAAATGAACCCATGTCTTTTATAATCTAACACTTATACTATGTTCGCCTTTTTAGAAATAGCATCACAGAATTTTACCTCCTGAAATCTGTAACAGAAAGCAGAACCTTGTAGTATTCCCATATCATTAAAAGATATAGAGAACTATAGAACATGGGTGGAAACTGATTAATGATTAATAATTACAAAATCATATGAGAGTTTTGCATAGAGAGATCATTTATTAATGGAGTTAGGTCAAGCTTTTGCTTTCAATACCTGAAAAATGTAGAAGTGCTACTGTAATTTCCAAAGCTTGTTTCAAAGATTTTACTTACATACATGCATATGGATATAAACTCACTGAAACCTAATATTTTGCCACTAAGAACTCCTAGAGCAGGCCAATGTTGCTCAGTGATTGAGTGTCGACCCATGAACCAGGAGGTAACGGTTCTCTTCCCAGGCAGGGCACAAGCCCTGGTTTCAGGCTCGATCCCCAGTAGAGGGCTTGCAGGAAGCAGCTGATCAATGATTTTCTCTCATCATTGATGTTTCTATCTCTCTCTCCCTCTCCATTCCTCTCTGGAATCAATAAAAATAAATTAAAACAAAACACAAACTCCTGAAGGGCACATATGCCTTTACCTTTACAATGAGAAGTTGGAATTTGTTGGCAAGAAACCTCACTGCTTCCCATTGAAAAAACTTACTGTACATATTTCATGGCAAGGTCATCTTTGTCCTTCCCCTGCTGGGCTGAGATACCTATCAATGTCCCAGGGGCAGTAGTCAAGGCCAGAATTTGCATTTGTATGTAGTCCTACCAGGATCTGATTTCACTGGCCCATCTTTGCTCCCTATTTATTAGAGGAGAAAATATTTGACAGCTTTCTAATACCATAAAAACTGAAAAACTTACACTAAGGAAGTGGACAGGGGCACCGTGGGTTTTAGGTAAATCAGAAAGCCAGCTCTGAGTCATCTCCAGGGCTGTCACCAGGAGCTGCTGCGTCAGCCACTGTGCAAAGGCAGGAAGAGGTTTCCTTGGTGATTATGAGAAAATCCGCCAAGCCGACAGAAGACCATTCTACCTGCTGACACAGGTCTATTGACATTGTGATAGTATCTTTCAGTTATTAGTAATTAATCTATACAAAAGTATAAAACACAACTGCACATGGTCTGGAAAAGGAGAAATGGGACAAAAACTAATTTCCAGAACAAATTCCTCAGGCAGGTGTAAAGAAATGAGGCTTATATTATTGATTAGTTATAACACTAAGGATTATGAAAGAATATGGCTGCAACATGCAGCATGAATTCAAAAGTGTACAACCTAAAATAAAAATGAAACTATCCTCATTTTATGCATAAGTTATATGAGAAACACATACCAGGGCCAGTTAATTTGGAGGATATTTGCCCTGATAAATAATTCAGAATAAAGCTTGTCTGTTATTTGTTGCTTCCTCTCTTTTTCCTAGTGTTGCTCTCTGCTCCTTTCAGACTCCTGACTTCAGGGCTCAGCTGGGAAACAAGCAATACTTTTATTGTTACTAAACCCTCTAAATCCCGAGGGTGTGTATATGTGTGTATGCCTTTATATTTGCCAATCTCCTGTAATCTTACCAAACCTGGTGATCACAGACAGATGGCTGCTTTTTAAAAATACATACATATTTTTATTGATTTCAGAGAGGAAGGAGGAGGGAGAGAGAGATAGAAACATCAACAATAGGAGAAATTCATTAATTGGCTGCCTCCTGCACATCTCCTATTGGGGATCAAGCCACAAAACCAGGCGTATGCTCTGACCAGGAATTGAACCATGACCTCCTGGTTCATAGGTTAACACTCAATCTCTGAGCCACACTGGAGATGCCCCCCCCTCCTTTTTTAATCTAGTGAATAAGATGCTCAGTTCTCCTTTTTATTCTGAACCCTTTTTTTTAGCGACCTCTACTCTTTTTTATTTTGGAATGGAAAACATGCTCCTCCTTCCTTCTTCTCTGGGAGAGGCAAAAAGCCAAGGGATATTCATTTACTCCTACAAATTATAATCAAAGGAGTTTCCTTTTCTTACATAGACAGGACGTATGTCAGGGGAGGTGACAGGCAAACCACCAAGTTACAGCTTTGCTTATTATGTCCCATGGGTCATGAATACAGCTGTATCCAAATATATCACGTATTTTTTCTAGTTTTGAAACATTAACCGGAATTCCAAGAAACAAACAAAATTTACTTTCTGTGGCTGTACTCTATTTATGTTCTAATATTTCCATTTATTTTAGACTAGAGTCCTGGTGCATGAAAATTCGTGCACTTCGGGGGTCCCTCAGCCCAGCCTGAGCCCTTTCGCAGTCTGGGACCCCTCGGGGGATGTCCACCTGCCAGTTTAAGCCACAGTTGGACATCCTTAGCACTGCCAAGGAGGCAGGAGAGGCTCCTGCTATTGCCACTGCGCTCCCAGCTATCAACCCAGCCTGTGGCTGAGTGGAGCTCCCCCTGTGGGAGTGCACTGACCACCAGGGGGCAGCTCCTGCATTGCACTTCTGCCCCCTGGTGGTCAGTGTGTATCATAGAGACCTGTCGCTCCTAGTCGTTCTGCTGCTGGGTCAATTTGCATATTACCCTTTTATTATATAGGATTTTCTGCTTCTGCATGATTGAGAGTTACTCCAATTAAGGTGCTTTTCATCTTCAGAGTCTTTATAAACAGCCATTAATTACAGCTATGCATGCAGTCAGATAATGATTTGGAATCTCTCAGGGGGTTCTTGAATTGTTTCAAAGGACATAATGATTAGCAGTCCTTCCTTCTGCAGCATAGAAGGTGACTCTTGCCTAAGTCAGTGTGCCAGATACCAATTAGCTTAAGTGTCACGTACATTGGTGAAAAGTGTTTTTTTCTCTCTTTTTTATTTTTCTATTTAGTCTTCCTTCTTTTCCCCCCTCCCCTTCTCTCCTCTCCCACCCCCCTTCTCCTCCTCTCCACTCCTCTCCACTCTCCTCCCTTTCCTTTTCATTCCTCTTCTTTCCATTCCTCTCCTTTCTGTCCTTTTCTTTAAAATATATTTTTATTGATTTCAGAGAGGAAGGGAGAGGGAGAGAGAAATAGAAACATCAATAATGAGAGAGAATCATTGATCAGCTGCCTCTTGCATGCCCCCCACTGGGGATCAAGCCCACCACCTGGGCATGACCTCCTGATTCATTGGTTGGCCCTCAACCACTGAGCCACACCAGCACCACTCCTTTCTATTCTTAATCACACAGGATGACAGAGAATGGTTTGAGTTTTTTCTCTTTCAGGAGTAAAGAGAATATCTATCTTATTTCATAGCTTGAAGATGGAAGTCAAGGCAGTTTATGTCTCTCCTTACCCACAGCCAAAACTATGGGGCCAGAAGGGAATTCAATGACTTCTGTAACAGCAGCTGCTTTTATATACCCATTTCATCAGAAAAATTAACACATTTGCATCATGAGTAAATGCAAGACAATCACACTCGCAGTGTGCCACATCTTTATCCAGTCAGCTACCAAGGGGCAGTTGGATTTTCTCCATGTCTTAGCCACTGTGAACAGTGTTGCAATGAATACATGTGTGCATATATCTGCAAATAAATGTTTTCAAATTTGGGGGGTAGATACCCAGAAGAGAAGTTGCTGGGTCACGTGGTAATTGTATTCTTACTTTTTTGAGGAATCTTTCCATTGTTTTTCATTTGGCTGTACCCATTGGTATTCTCACCAGCAGTAATTGAGGGTTTCTTTTCCTATACAACCTTTCCGGTAGTTATTATTTGTCTTGTGGATAATAGGTGTGAGGTGGTATTTCATTGCTGTTTTGATTTTCATTTCCTTAATATCTAGTGAAGCTGATCATTTTCTCATATATCTGTTGGCCATTTGTATGTCTTTTTGGGAGAAGTGTCTATTCAGGTCCTCTGCACATTTTTTAAGCATCATTTTTGGTAGTGTCACCAAGAAAAGAAGCAAAGCCCTGGCCAGTGAGCTAAGTGGTTACAGCTTTAGCCATGCACCAAAGGGTCACGGGTTCAATTCCTGGCAAGGGCATGTACCTGCTTTGTGTGGTTCTCCCTCCCCCACCCCCTGCTGCCCTGGTGCCAGAGGCAACCAATCAATGTGTTTCTTTCACATCATATTTCTCTTTCTCTGTCTCTCCCCCTCGCTTCCACTCTCTTAAAAAATTAATGGAAAAAAAAATATCCTCAGGTGAAGGTTAACAAAAAAGGAAAGATACAAACTAGACGCAGACCTTCCACATTTCCATCTTTTGCCTGGTAAATGATAAAACAGCTGTTTTTACTAATCAAGCACAACGAAATGCCTGTTACCCAAACATTGTTTAAGATGTCTCCTTGCCCCAGTTCTCTGTTCTTTGGGTCACCCTCAGTCTGATATAGTACGAGGCCTATTTTTCACAGCCTCTCCTGAGAAGAGGGTGGCCTCAGGATCAAACATTCCCTAATCTAGGGTTCATTCTTGCTACTCCTATTACCTCACTTCCCCACACCTGGTTCTTTTACCCTTGTCTGATCCTTCCTATAAAAAACAAAACCAAAAGCGTTTGCCTTGAGACATTTGCACATCCTGTGGTCTTAGTGTTCTCTTTGCTGCAATAGTCCCCGTGGCCCTAGCTCAGTGATGGAGGGCCTTTTGAGCTTGGGGTGTCAGCATTTTCAAAAACCCTGACTTAACTCTGGTGCCGTGTCACATATAGAAATTTTTTTTATATTTGCAACCATAGTAAAACAAAGACTTATATTTTTAATATTTATTTTATATATTTAAATGCCATTTAACAAATAAAAATCAACCCAAATAAAAGAGTTTGCGTGTCAACTCTGACACACGTGTCATAGGTTCACCATCACTGCTCTAGGCGAAATAAGATAGTATTTAACACCTAACATGAGTTGAGATTTCTCTGTACTATGACAATTGACTCTCATAAGAGCACTCCCTGTTGACGACTAGAGTGAGGGATTTGGAGTCAGATCTGGGTTTAAATTTAGATCTGTGAGTTAGATTTTTTTATGCTGAATAATCCAGCATAAAAATGAAATAATAATAATTAATTAATATATTGTTGCAGAATTTACCAGGCACCTGGAAAATACACAATGAGTACTCAGAGATTCAGGAAAAATCCTTTATTTAAAGCAGTGCTGTTGGTTCGGGGATTCAAAGATTCAAGGCCTGAACAGCTAATACAATGAGATCACCCCTTATATATTCCTAAATTTCTTTGTTTCCTATCTGTTTCCTAACTACCCGGCTTTTGTGGTGGGCTTTCACATCCCCTCTAGAGTCAGTTAGAATGGAGAAGCTATATTGTATCTAAATGCCTGGCCTGGGTGGCGCCAGCGACTCCCCCTCCAGCCAAGCTGCCAAATTCCCAGCCCGTAGCCACTGCAAACTGGGAGCACCCTTGCCTAAGGAAGGGGCAGTGACTTAATTATAGGCTAACAAGAATGTGTACTAGGACACCGGTCAATTGGCACAAATTCAGATTGCAACCCTCCCCCCGGCCCTCCCCTCCACCTCCTGCTGCCAGGTTGCCCCCTATATTCCAGTTGTCTTGTTTCAGGAATAATACTAAACACACACACTATCTCATCTGACTCCACAGCCATTATACGATGTAGCTATACTCAATGCCCACCTTTATCCAAGAAGAAAGTGTCACACGGAGGTTAAAAAAGATGCCCAAGCTCATCTGATGAATCTGAGATTTTAAACCCAAGCACTCCATATGCTATCATCCATGCACCTAACTTCTACATTAGATTTCCAACTTTAAAAAATTAATTCAATTCCTTAAATTCATTTCTGTTTGTTTTGTGTGGTTTTTTCTCTCTCGAAGAAAGCTGCTAATAATATGTACCTCAAGGTTTCCCTTTTTTTGGTGAAGGATTAAATGAGGCAATAAAATAAAGTGATTAGCCTAATGACCAGGACAAAGTAAGGTTTCAACAGATGATAGCTCTTAATCTATTGTAAGTGTGAATACTAAGGCTCAGAGAGGAAAAGAAACTCACGCAAGGTCATAGAGGTAGCAAGTAAAAGAATTAGGATTCAAAGCCATGACTCTCTTACCCGAAGATTTTTCTTTTTCCACCACGGCTTGCTGTCTCAAATGAGTAAGATAAATTGACTCTTGATTAATAAATGAAACAGTGCATTTGCTTTTATCAGTCTGCTGCTTTGGGAAGGTATTTTCAGCCAGTTCTCTTAGGGGAAAAGTAGGGGGACCCACACGGCCTTATGTCTTAGCGATTGCTCCTCCATCTGGCGTGATTGAGTAAGGATGCAAGACATAGAAGGAAAATCAATTCACTCTCAGCTGTCGCCTTCCCTTTCTCCTCACTGGTGTTTTACAACATCTGCTTGCTGCTGCTTCTTTCACGCCCGTGATTCTTAATCATTTTTTTCCAGTTTAAAATGACTTTATTCTCTGGGGGTGTCCTCCTCACACGTAGCTAAATAATGCGGAACATGATGTCCCAGCATGTTCTGGGTCTGTCCCTGGTGAGTGGACAAAGGCAGAGCAGATGTGGCTCCCTGTCAGAGAGATGTCAGCTCTCCAAAGCCACCTCCACGGAAGGCCTGCATGATGCTGGACCTGGGATGAAAGGGTAACAGGAATAAGATCCATTAGCTTTGGAACTGGTTGCATGTCCATCACCTGTGGAAGATTGACGAATACAGCAAATTGAGCTGCAAAGAGCCTTCTCGATTTAAAAGGAGCCATCTCAGACTAGAGGCAGAGACTGCAAAAGAGAGCAAGAGAAAAAAGAGAAAAAAATGCCACATCCATTTATGCGGGCTCTTGGCATAAAAGAAGCAACGTTAATTGAAACTGCAAAAGGTGATTGCAATTTTCCTATTTTATGAGTTCATTAGAACATAAACCCAATTAAAGATATTTTAAAATGTATCGAGAGAGAGAGAGAGAGAGAGAGAGAGAGAGAGAGAGGAATTTCACTCAATGGATTTACTTAGTTAATGTCTGTATGCCTCACTAGGCTACAAGTGTCACAGTGCAGAGGCTAACTTGTCTTGGCTGATATTCTTTTATTAGATAGTAGCAAACTGCCTAGCATTGTCCCCGGAACACAGTAGGTGCTCAAAAAAGGTTTACTCAATGAATAAATAAATAAATGAAAAAATACAGGAGGTGATTAAAAACTGACATTAAAGAGAAGGTATGCATGTTTAAGAATTCAGTGAACTATTGAAAAATCAATTATAAAGGGAGATTGTGGATAAAAACTAATGGTTCACCTAATTTCTTACATTTGATTCACACTTATCTTCTTTAGAGAACCTAAAAGGTGGTGAAGCAGCTACGGCAGAGAAGGAGCAGAAAGGGCACCCAGGTATCACCAATCACTCACATGAAGGAAATAGCTGTGGGTTAAATAAAATATTTCCTGGTCTCTGCCAAGGACTCCCTCTCAGCAAAGCAGAAGGCACAACACCCTGAAGCTTGTGCAGCCTTCAATGAAAGCACTGTTTACATGGGACTAGAGTTGTTTACTTATGTCTGTCTCTCCTATTAGACTTGAAATGTTTAGGAGACAGGTGGTTGTATCATTTATTTGCCTGGGGATCTCAGAGGACTATAAAATAGCAGACATTCAATCCATGAATGAATGAATCGAAGGGAATAAATATGAGGAAAAGCAAAGTGCAAATTGCTTTTATTTTTGTCAAATACATTTTTCCCCAAAACATTTAAGGAGCAGAGGATTCCTGGAAGATGGCAGAGCACAAAGACCAGGAATCTGTCTCCCCATCTAGACAACAACTTTATTTAATATAATCTATTTCATGTGACTATTTTGAAACTCTGGATTCAATTTGGAGGCTTGAAATTTCTAGCGGAAGGCCTGGATGATGGTAAATTGGAGTTGATTTTGGTCAATTTCATCTCTTAGCTTGGTAGCAGGTAGTGATCTCCTAACCCTGGCCATGTGGCAGGCAGCAGTGTTCATTTTTTGCTGCAGCTTGCAGGGACCAGGACAGACCCTGTTCTTCAAATATCAGGGATCTGTGCTCTGATTGCTAATTGTAAATTCTGATTGAAGACACAGAGGTGGCAGCCATTGCCACTATTTACAATAGCTAAAAGGTGTAAGCAACTCAAGTGTCCATCAGTGGATAAATGGATAAACAAAACATGGATGAACCTAAGAGACAAGGTACATTTTCAAATGCGCTTTAACATCAATGAAACCTACAGGCAGTCATATTAATCAATTGAACGAAAAGAATATAAGGTCCTTAGAGTAGTTCAATTCATTAATACAGAAAGTAGGATGGTGGTTGCTCAAGTGAAAGAGGAATGAGAAATATTTGTTCAATGGGTACAAAGTTTCAATTCTGCAAGATGAAAAGAGTTATAGTGATGGATGGTGGTAATGATTGCACAACAATATGAATGGACTTAATGCCAATGAACTATACTCTTAAAATGGTTAAGATGCTAAATTTTATGTTATGTGTGATGTGTGATTTAACCACAATTGTAGCATTTTTAAAAATGATATTTCCTGAGAAAAAATAGTAAAATATTAAATAATTTAAAAATTATTACTAAAATTATTAAATAATATTGTAAAATGTATAGCTATAATTTATTAGGTTTCTACAGAGGGCCATATTCTATATTAAAATACTAGATGATATAAGAATATATTAGATTCTATATCAATATATATTCCATACTCTCTCTACTCGTAGTCTTTATTCCTCACATTAAGAGAAAATAATACTGATTTAATTTGCGGATAAAAAATGGGAGTTGGAAGAGTAAGTCAGCAAATATAAAACTCAAAAATGACAGTCAGGATACAGAACAACTCTGCCTCTGAGATTCATTTGCAAATAGAAATGATCTCAACTATAAGCCAGGCTATTCAATTTACACAAAATTAAGTATGACTTTCCCTCACTTGACTGCATCATGCCAACATTTCTACCAAAAAAAACCAAAAAAACACAAAAAACAAAACACACACTCCAAAACAAACAAACAAAAACAAACCAAAAACAAACAAACAAACAAAAAACCCTCCACTTCTGAGCAAAAGAGAGAGAGGTAATAGGCAATATTCAGAGTCAAAGTAGCATTATCAGCTACCCACGAAGAAGAGCAAAACAAAACACATGGAACTACTACTCTTCTCCAGGGGAAATGCTGTACCCCATTTTATTGAAAGGCACTGACAGTTAAGTGCTCTCTGGTCAGACAGGTAGCATTGACCCAGAGAATGTGGCTCTTTGAGCAGTGTCATCTTCCGAACGTGAATTTCAATGAAATCTCTTCATAAAGCAAATATGTCATTTGGAAATATAATTTTCACCTTATTTGAATCCAAATGTCAGTATGCTTACATAGTCTTTACTCTTGGCTATGCTATTGGTGGCTTGATGCATGAACTGACATATATTTTTTTGGTCTTGCAGACATGATAGATCAAGATCCTATGAGCATGGCAGTTTAAAAGCATACTTACAAAATACTGGTGCTATTTAGACAAAGGATATTTCCTTCAAAATAAAGTAAATAACCACGGTAAACTGAATATTCTTTTAAAAAAATATCTATAAGATCAAGTTAGAACAAGGCATCATTTTTGAGTTCCTTAGAATAGTCAAATTCATAAAGACAGAAAGAGATAATGGTGGTTCCAAGGGCTCATGTCAATTTATCAAATTTATAGGCTAGAAGGTAACAAATATTGTGTAGATTTTAGGAACTTGATAGGTGCTATGTTTAGCCTTTACCTGCACTCTTCAGTCAAAGCTTTGGATTATTGGGTCATCTCCAACTCCCTTCTCCCACATCACCCTCTCAACATCACACCATCAGAAACAGAAAAGTGGGAGTAAAAAAGCATACCCAAGGAATAAGCAACCAATGGTCAGTAAGCAGAGGGAGAAACTGAGGTTAAGGGCAAAGGTAATAGAGCTTATTTATGTGCCATTTGGGAAAGATTCAGCATAGAAGGACACAATGATGTATTAGGATTTTCCAAAGAAACAGAATCAATAGTGTGTGTGTACAAATCCTATCTAATTATAGACAAACATGGTAATTGACCATACCTTCACTACACCTCCCATTGGCTAATCAGCGTGATATGCAAATTAGCCATGCTGCTGAAGCGAGCAGGAGGCTTGCTTGCTCGAGTGATGGAGGAAGCCAGGGTTCCCCGCCTGCCGCGGCCAGCTCTGAGCTCCGAAAGCAACAAAGTTTCAATTATAGAAGCTAAACAAACCCCAGATACCTGCTTTCAGCAGGCCGTGGCCACAGAGCTGGAGCTAGCAGGAGCCACTGGGCTCTCAGCTACAGTGACGGCAACAAAGTTTCAATTATACAAGGTAAATAAATCCCAGAATAAAAAAAAAAAAAAGAAAAGAAAAAAAGGAGAGGCTGGGAGCTTCAGTCGCCGGCCAGCCTGAAAACAGCCCTCAGGCCCTCATCCAGGCTGGCCAGGCACCCCAGTGGGGACCCCTACCCTGAAGAGGGTGTGACCACCTTCAAACAGCCATCAGCCCCTCACCCAGGCTGGCCAGACACCTCAGCGGGACCCCCACCCTGATCTGGGACACCATTCAGGGCAAACCAGGCAGCACCCACCCGTGCACCAGACCTCTATCTTATATAGCAAAAGGGTAATATGCAAACTGACCCTAACAACAGAAAGACTGGGAATGACTGGTCACTATGACACACACTAATCACCAGGGGACAGACACTCAATGCAGGAGCTGTCCTCTGGTGGTCAGTGCGCTCCCACATGGGGGAGCTCTGCTCAGCCACAAGCCAAGCTGATGGCTGCCAGTACAGCAGTGGTGGTGGGAGCCTCTCCCGCCTCCTCAGCAGCGCTAAGGATGTCCGACTGCAGCTTAGGTCTGCTCCCCGCTGGCAAGTGGACATCCCCCGAGGGCTGCTGGGCTGCCAGAGGGATGTCTGATTGCCAGCTTAGGCCCAATCCCCTGGGAGCAGGCCTAAGCCAGCAGGTGTTCATTCCCTGAGGGGTTCCAGACTGTGAGAGGGCACAGGCCGGTTTGAGGGATCCCCCCCCTCCCCCGAGTGAACAAATTTTTGTGCACCAGGTCTTTAGCATATATATATGAGGCCTGGTGCATGAATTCGTGCATCAGTGGGGTCCCTCAGCCTGGCTTACGGGATCTGGCAGAAACCAGCTCTCTGACATCCCCCAAGGGGTCTTGGATTGCGAGAGGATGCAAGCCAGGCTGAGGGACCCCACTGGTGCACGATCAGGCCGGAGAGAGACATGGGAGTTTGGCCAGCCAGAAAGGGATTGCGGGAGGGCTCCAGGATGTGTCCAGCCCATCTGGCTCTGTCCCCATTAGCCAGACCCCAGTGGCAAACTAACCTACTCGTCAGAGCATCTGCCCCCTGGTGGTCAGTGCACATCATAGCAAGCAGTTGAGCAGCCTTAGCATATCATTAGCATATTATGCTTTGATTGGTTGAATGGCCAATGAGTTGACCACGCATTTAGCATATTAGGTTTTTATTATATAGGATATATATATATATATATATATATATATATATATATATATATATATATATATATATATCAACAAGCTGGAGACTCAGGAGAATTATTATATAGTTTCTGTCTTAGTCTAAAGGGCTGAGAACAAAGAAAGCTGATGATGTAAGTTCAAGTTTGAAAGCCAGCAAGCTAAGACCCAAGAAAAGTTGATGTTTTAGTTTTAGTCTAAGGGTGTGGAAAGATCAAAGTCCCAGTTCAACAGCCAGGAAAAAGGAGTTTCATCTTATTCAGTCTTTTATTCTATTCAGGTCTTTGAATAAATGGATGGGGACCATCTACCTTAAAAAAGACAATCTGCTTTATTCAATCAATTCAAATATTAATATCATCTATTAACACACTACAAGTAAAGTTTTACTAAATGTCTGGGCGCCTTGTGACCAAGTCAAGTGGAAACAACATTAACCAGGGATGTAACATACAGCATAGCGAATATAGTCAATAATATTGTAATCACTAAGTATGGTGGCAGGTGGGTACTGGAAATATTGGGAGAACACTTTGTAAAGTACACGATTGTCTATGCACTATACTGTACACCAAAACTAATACAAGATAATATTGAAAGCAAACTTTAATTAAAAAATAAAATGAATAATGCATAAATGAAATTAACCATTACCAGGGATAAATAAAAGAATAAAATATCTGACAAGATAAAACTGGACTAAAATACAGAGCACTAGAAGACAGAATGCTTTATTTTGATATAGTTCTGAGTTTCTTAATTTTATCTTTATTTGATTTTTGAGTCCTTAAGTTGTAATTATATTTTTAAATTCTCGACATTCTACTAGATTTTCTGTAGTTATCCCATTTTTTTGTTGAGTATCACTATTTTTCTGTTGAAATTCTCTATCTTGTCTTTTATTTCAAAGAACATAATGATCACTTGTGTTTTTGTGGGTGTGTTTGCAATTCTATTACCTGGGTATTTTCTTACATGCCACTGAAGGCTCTAAACTCCAGTTTTTGTATCGCCAGCCCCACAGTTACTGAATGTGCTGCTCAGCTTTCCCCCCACCACATTCAGTATTAGCAAGTGCCACCAGGTAAAAGGCAAAATTTGAGTCCACTTGTATACGTTTCTCTGTTTCTAGTCTTTGGCACCGTAGATCATCACTGGTATAGGTAGCTCTGCAATACTTTAAACATGTGTGTTTTAATTTCTGTTTAATTTTTCTAGTTTTCACTTGGAATTTTGGGAAACCAACCTAAATCTCTTCCTGCCAGAAATGAAATCTCCTCCACATTAAAGAGTTGATCTGTCTGAATCAATAGCCATAGCCAAATCCAACTTTAAATCTTCCATTTGAAAACATAGAGCAAATCAATTTGCAAAAGCAGCATTTTTACTGTGCAAATGTTAACTCCTTATCTAACTAGAGAACTATTATTTTCATGGTCTTATAAATTTAGCTCTTTTCTCCTAGAAGCTAAAACCTGGCTTTAGCAAAGCCATCACATATTTTAAACATTTTAAACCTAATAATGCAGAGTAAATTTAAACAGAGCTACAGTGAAATCCTGAAGTTGATTTAAATTGTCATACCAAATAAAAATCTATAAATATTTCTTGTTAGATGGCCAGAATACAAGGGGAGATTGTGGAAAGCTAGTGTCTAATCAACATTATCTATAAATTAAGTGTAAATTTACATCTATCTTTGGAGTGACAATTTTGACTTAAATAAATAACAATTTCAAGAAAACATAAGTCAATCTGTTTATTTATTCACTTTGCTAAGTCTGTGAATATGTTAAAATTACAAAGAAAGTAAATGGCGATATTTTCACAGACACACAAACATGTACTTATCCTCCCAATAAATGTTTCTAAAGTAAAGGGTACCTGAACCCCAAACATTTCGTTTTATGAATCACCCCTAAAGCCTAATCATGTTGACCACTTTTTTCATTGCTAAATTTGCATCCTGAGCCATGAGGACACCTGATGAGGTAGCTATTGTGGCCATAACCCAGCAGCAATCAATGATCACTTGTATACATCACTAGGATTCATAATTGACTCATGTTTTCTAATGCAAATATTTTTAGTGTCTGTGCATTAAATGTCCTTCTATCTGTCTCATAATTGCAATGTGGTTGATTGTATTTTCCAAACATGGTGTGGAAACATTTCCCCTTCCCCTTTCCTTCTGCAATGTGATCTTACACCTTTCCCACCATTGAGAGGGGAAGTTTATAACTTCTCTCCTTAGAATCTAAATGCTTTGACCAGTACAAGAAGGTGGAAGTGATGCTGTGCTACTTCACTGGCCTGGAAGCTTCTGTCTCCTGCCTTTTGAAAACCAGCAGGAATATTTTGGGACCCACAGGGAGAGGCCATGTGTGGCTGCTCTGATTTTTGCTGCCCCTGAGGTGCAGTCAGTGAAGGAGCATCTGCTGTGAGTCAGCTGTGTTGCCTGCTGCCCAGACAAACCTCCAGCTCACTCCAGGCACAGCTGCCACTGGAGCCCAATCACATATGAGAACCCAGTAAACCAACAGAACCATGAAAGAAAATAGTACTTTTTTGATACATTAAATTTTGGATGTATTTGGTTCTGCAGCAATAGATTGCTCACATACACAGGCCAAATAGACATTATTAATGTCTTTTAGAAAATAATCTTTTGTGATCTAAGTCTATCCATTCTATGTAGTTCCTCTGCCTTTTCACACTTATGCTGTGAGAATATTAGAGCTGAAAAAAATATCAACACTGTATTCTACCTTGGTTTATAGATGAGGAAACAAAGCTTCACACACACAACAAAATATTAACTTTTTTTTTGCAATTTTTCTTTTTTTTATTGCTTAAAGTAATGCAAAGGGTATTATATATGTGTCCATTCCCTCCCCCCCCCGTCCTAGACAGTCCCCTAGCCTCCCCTATCCCCCAGTGTCTTATGTCCATTGGTTATGCTTATATGCATGCATACAAGTCCTTTGGTTGATCTCTTACCCCCCTGCCTCCTGCACGCACCCTCCCCGGCCTTCCCGCTGCAGTTTGACAATCTGTTTGAGGCAGCTCTGCCTCTGTATCTATTATTGTTCAAAAGTTTATAATGGTCTCTATTATCCATGAATGAGTGAGATCATGTGGTATTTTTCCTTCATTGACTGGCTTATTTCACTTAGCATAATGCTCTCCAGATCCATCCATGCTGTTGCAAATGGTAAGAGTTCCTTCCTTTTTAGAGCAGCATAGTATTCCATCGTGTAGATGTACCACAGTTTTCTAATCCATTCATCTACTGATGGGCACTTAGGCTGTTTCCAGATCTTAGCTATGGTGAATTGTGCTGCTATGAACATAGGGGTGCATATATCCTTTCTGATTGGTGTTTCTGGCTTTTTGGGATATATTCCTAGAAGTGGGATCACAGGGTCAAATGGGAGTTCCATTTTCAGTTTTTTGAGGAAACTCCATACTGTCTTCCATAATGGCTGCACCAGTCTGCATTCCCACCAGCAGTGCACAAGTGTTCCTTTTTCTCCACATCCTCTCCAGCACTTGTCGTTTGTTGATTTGTTGATGATAGCCAGTCTGACAGGTGTGAGATGGTACCTCATTGTTGTTTTGATTTGCATCTCTCGGATGATTAGTGACTTTGAGCATGTTTTCATATGTCTCTTGGCTTTCTGAATGTCCTCTTTTGAAAGGTGTCTATTTAGGTCCTTTGCCCATTTTAACTTTAATTACACTGGGATCTTACCAAAGTGAGTCCCAAAAGTTTTAATTTCCTGGTATCGTGTCGTAGAAACAAGTAACAACATTCTTTTAATTGGAGATGAATGTAAAATGGTCCTGAACATGAACTATTTCCTCAAGAGATGGGCTTGGCAGAAGCACTTTAGGCTCATAATTATTAGCAGTAGAAATGTCCTTGATTGTCTTGCTGTGGGGGTAGTGAGGGCAATTCTGCAAGTGAGGCAAAATGATAAAGGAGTGGGTCCGAATTCTGTAAAGGATGTTATTTCTAGGTAAGTTACCATAATAGTTTCAATGATAGTGCAGGAGAAGGAGGAACATAGAGCAGAGAGGAAACATGGAATCTGAAGTACTTGCTAAGTGCCAATCTCTTTGAAGCACTCTTTCCATTATTTCAAGTATTTCTTATAAGAATCTATGGAAGATAAATCATTCCAACTTTATGGATGAGGAAGGAGAAGATTAGAAAGCCTGGCTAACACTGAATGGTTCATACAACACATAACTGAACTGAATTAAAAACCAGAATGATTTCCTCCCAATCATTTGCTTATTTGAATATACCTGATGAGCAGTCCAGACCAGGCCACTGGAAGAATAGATGAAGGTACTACTGGGAATATTTAGCATATAAAAGAGAAGGTTTGGCCTGGGCAAAATATCTTCAGATGCCTAAATAATCATCATTTGCAGCATAAAATAGACATAAATTCTCACAAGAGGTTTTCTAAGCTACTAAAATGATAATTTGATAAGGAAAGTGGAAAATGAATTTCTTATGAAAAAGAGGTGGGACTAGAAATTTGTGGTGATTCATCTGAACGCTCATGGTTCCTCTGCTTTGCCAACCTAATGAATTTGCATAAATCCCTGGCTTCCCTCTAGGTGGGAAGCCTAGTTTCATGCAAAGTAACCCACTTACCAAAGAAGAAACACAGAGGTGGTGATTATGTTTTCTGTGTACTCCTCACAGTACAAGTCTGTTCACATTTTATGAAGTTTCTCCCACCTGAAGTTTTTTACTTTCCTTTCCTTCTGAACACCAGATTAGTTTGGTTTTTAATTATTCTATATCTGTCTTTCATCTTCCAGTTTCTCAGAGTTTTACATCACATCAGAGATATAAATCTCATATTCATTCATTTCTTCACGCCGCAATTTACTTTTCAGTCAGTCTGTTCAGAACACGTTTGTATAAGGCCTTATGAATTAATAGATGGATGAGAAAGATTTTCTGACCTTAAGGGTCCATCTACCTGGAAAAGGAGACAGGAAAGTTTACAACAAATTTGTAATGCAGCATGGTAAATTCTTTGATTGGCAAAAGTATAAGTGAAAACAAAAAGAGCCGTGGCACGTAACTGAAATAGTCTCATCGGCAAAGACTTCAGGAGGAATCGGGATCGGAACAGAATTGTAAGAGACTCATGGAAAGGCAAAGAACTGGGCAGTATACCTTTCTTAAGGCATTTAGGTGGTGAAAGGAACATGTATGTGGCTATATCCTAAGAACTATTCCGCTTTACTTTCTGCTCTATCGGATATGTTTCTGAGGTGGGGAGAATGGGAGTAGGTCTTAGGTCAGTGATTCTCAACTGGGGGTGATTTTGCCCACCCTTTTGGGAAAATTTGTCAATATATGGAGACATTTCATAACTGGAGGTATGCATGCAACTGGCATTTAGTGGTAGAGATCAAGGATACTGTTAAGTATCCTACGATACACAGGACAGGCCCTCAGAACAAAGACCCATCCTGCAAAAGATATTTAGAGTGTCGGGGATGAGAAATTCTGCCTGAAGTGCTTAAAAAGTTTGAAACCTCAGCTTTAGATAAAAATTATCATTGCTGACTTGAAAGTAAAATAGTAACAAAGTAGGATCCTCCTGTTTTTTGTCTTCCCGAGGCCATCCAGAACTCTGCTGTGGAAACAGTAGGCATTGCATAGGGCTGCTGAGCTTGCCATTTTTATACAGTGCCTTGGGTTTGCTCTGACCTTTCTGCATTCCTAATTCTCTTGGATTCATTTTTTTTTAAATCTCCAGGGAAATGTGTTTCTTGATTAAGTACAAGATCAAGTGTATCTTCTTCCTAAATTAATGTTCCTCTTGATCAAAGTGTTCACTCATTTGTTATTTCTCCAAAAGGAAATGTGCATTTCTCAGACTCCATAAATCATATAAACAGGATTTTTTATTCACCACTTAAATGGAGATAAATCATAACTTATCTGCAGTATCTTCAGTTTGTACTGCACATTTGTATCTGGATACCCAGGATTTGGGTAACCCAAACATGTCCTCAGACTCTCAATCCATTCTGGTCCCCCCTTTACCCTATTAGGGTTATTATTATTGGTGAAAATCAGACTCTTCAAAGCATTTCCTGGACCCAGGCACAGAAGATAGTGGTGTGACAAGATGTTTTATTTGTGATGCGAAATCAAAGGAGTTGCCCTCCCGGATTCCCAATGCCTCATCTTTGTCTGTCCTGCCATGGAAAAGGTCCAACCTTGTCTTCATCAAGGCCAAAACAAAGGCCAGTGTCCAGAGTCTCTGCTTTATATTAACTTAGTCTTTCGGAGCCCCCACAGTCTGCAGGCCCTGGTTGCTGCTAGAACCTCATGCTCAATTGCTCCCTGGAGAGAGAGAGCATGAACAAATGGGTGAGCCAGAGAGAGCATCTTTGTTCGCCTGGGATTATAACCAGGAATGCTTTCAAGATAACAATCAACTTCCCAAGCTTTCATGGGCATCTGCTGGGTCCAACCACTAACGATGATCCCTTTCCCAGTGAGACTGACAGCCCTCTATGGTCAAGCACCTCCCTCTGCAATTTGACTTCTATTGCACATGCCTTTACCTACCACTGCTCCCTGCTGGCTCCACAAACCTGTACGGGAGGCTGCTCCTTACATGGGGAAGGGAAGGTTGTTAAAGCTGTAGCTTCCAGGAGAAGCAAACAGGCTCAGTGTTCCAGCCCATTAGGCTCAACAATGTCCAATTCCTTTTGCTTCCTTCTTATTCATATTTAGCTACCTATGCTAACATTATTCATTGCTTATGCAAGTCTTATAGCTTAGAATGTCAACATCTTTTCAAAAAAATATGTTACAACCATAGAAGACCTATCTAATTCACAGTCTATATTTTGTGAGTCCTTCCAACTTGATTCTCAACTTCACATTAACTTTTCTTATTTAGTTTACCTATAAATTAAAATTAATTAGTATTTTGTTCTTATTTTGGTCATCTTAGCACAAAGTTACATTTGCCATACAATTAGTATGTGTTTGTGCATGTGGTAAGTGTATACATACATATATATATATAAATTATTCTATGTCATTGGGTTCTCCTTCGCTTTTTTGTTGTTTTTGTTAGGTGTGAGCTCCTAATTGATGAGGACTAAAATGAAAAGATCCAACATGCATTAGGAAATAAAAGAGTATAGTTCTCCAGAAGTGACTGTAGATATAACTAGTATGTTTTTGTGGCCATTAGTATGAATTTGAACCTTTCTTATAAAAATCCAATAAAGGGTTGAAAATATATATTTAACTCCTGCCAACGTGGGCCATTTTCTACTAGTAAGTTTCTACCTATACTCAGAAGGAAGTATGACGATTAATTAGTACAGTCTATTGTGGGCCTCAGAGTGATGAGCACAGCAAACGGGAGTCCCCTGCATTTTCAAATCTTGGTTCCTTATCAAGGGAGACAGCTGAGTACTTAAAAGTAATAATGGAGTAAATGTTTCAATTGTGGAAATAAGATAATTAAAATGGAGGAAAAAGGAGAAAATATTTTTTGGGGGAAATTTAGACACGTTATATATACAGTACCTTATTTAATACTCATAAAAGCCCTTTGAGACCATCATCATTATTGACATTTCAAAGATGAGAAAACCTAAACTTTAAAAAGCATTTACTCAACTAGTAAGGTCCAGGCTTGAATTCAGACCCCAGTTTAGTTGGTCTCGAAACCTATGTCATCCTAATGTTTACAGGGCTTTGGGGAACAATAACTATTTTAGGGTTTGTGTTTATTGTGAATGAGGACAAAATTGAGAATTATGCACTGAGAATAAAAGTTTATGGATTTTACTGAATTTTGAGAATATGAGGCATCTGCAACCATTTCCAGAATCTAATAACATTTGGATCATCTCCAAAGGAAGCACCCTACCCATCAGAAATCACTACCTATTTTTCTCTAATCCTCTAGCACTGGGCAACCTCTAATCTACTTTCTACCTCTATATATGTTAATATTCTGGACTTTTTATCTAAGTGAAATCATCAAGTATGTGGCCTTTCACAACTAACATGTTTCACTTAGCAAAATGGTTTCATGGTTCATCCATGGTAGCATGTCTCAGCACTTCATCACATTTTTTAGATAACATATCATTTTATGAATATATCACATTTTTTCACCCATTCAGCAATTGATGGACATTCGGGGTGGTGTTTGCTTTTTGGTTATTATGAACATTTGTGTACAACTTGTGAGTGAATGTGTGTGTGTGTGTGTATTATGTGTGTGATGTATTTGTGAAAATACAGTTTCAATTATTTTGGGTATATAAGAAGGAATGAATTTTTAGTCTTGTGGTAACTCTGCTTAATCTTTTTAGAAACTGTCAATATGTTTTGCGAATCATTTTACATTCCTACTAGCAGTGCACAAGGGTTCCAATTTTTCCATTTTCTTGCCAGAACTTGGATATAATCACTGTAGTGTGTGCAAAGAATTATTTCATTGTGGTCTTGACTTACATATCCCTAGTGGCTAACACTATCGAGCACCTTTTCAAATAGTTATTAAGTGTTTGTATTTCTTCCTTAGATTGTAACTTACTTTTGAAGTTTATGTGCAACAACACACATAAAGGGCTGAGGACCATGTGTGTCTGATGTACAGTAGCCTTTCAGGTAAAAAGCAAAAACAAAACAAACAAAAAAAAAACACTAGTTTCCTTAACTATGACATTTCTCCAATAATCACTTTAGGCCTTTTAAGAGTTTTTTTTAAGTTTTTAGAGTTAATAATTTATGAGAAATCACTTAAACTTTAGTAACATGTGCTTACACATAAGCTTTTTAAAATCTAATATGCTCAATTGTAAAATTATTAACTATATAACTTATAAATGAGTAACTAAAGTTGGACATAAATATTAATTGCTCACATCTACATTCAGGTACAAATTATTTTTAGTGAAATTTTACATTACTGCCTGACAGGTTGAGATAGAACAGGGGCAATTATCATTTGCATCAAGTGCTATACCATTTTGCACATAAATTATTAGAAAACTTTAGTTTATCCCATTGATTGATTGATTGATTGATTGATTGATTTGTTAATCTTCACCTGAGGATATTTTTCCATTGATTTTTAGGGTGAGTGGAAGAGAGAGGGAAAGACAGAGAGAAACATGGATGTGAGAGAAGCACGTCTACTGGTTGCCTTCTGCAACCAAGGTACTTGGCCTCAACCGGAATTGAACCCAGGACCCTTTGGTCCACAGCTGACACTCTATCCATTGAGCCAAACTGGCTAGGGTAGCTCATCCCTTTTTAAACTTTCCAGACAGAAAATGGATATGCCTTAAATAATAGTACTGCTGACATTATTTGTTTGTTTAGTATGTATCTGGTGTTATTCTAAGCTCTTTAGGTGTACAGTTTTGCATACTTTAATAAGGTAGATATTATTACGTTGATTTCACAGTTGGTGGAACTGAAATTTAGAGAACTTAATTTCCTTCTTATTGCCACACAGGCCTTAAAGAGCAGTAGCATCCTCATTCTGCAATGTATTCCTTACTTCTAACTATCTAAATTAACTATGAGAGCACACTCCAATTTCATATAGACTTCCTTAATAATTTAATTGACAAAATCATAAAACATATTCATTCAATAAAAGCTTTATTGAATATTTTATTACTTACCACATCCCCCTTATCTGATGTGGACCAAAAAGCAAGTAAAACATCATTACTGTCACCCTGGAATAAGAAATCAACTTGCATCCTCGATGGTTTTGCTCAGTGGATAGAGTGTTGGCCTGTGGACTGAAGGGTCCTGGGTTCGATTCCAGTCAAGGGCACAAGCCAAGGGTTGCAGGCTCAATCCTCAGATTGGGGTATGCAGGAGGCAGCCAATCAATAATTCTCTCTCATCATTGATGTCTCTCTCTCTCTCTCTCTCTCTCTCTCTCTCTCTCTCTCTCTCTCTTCCCCTCTCTGAAGTCAATAAAAAATATATATTTTTTAAAAAAATAAATCTACTTGGAAGGAATATGAACATGGAAATAAGTAATTGCTACTAGAATACTGGGTGAAAGGTCAGGCCCATTTTAAGCTCCAGGAAGGCAAGAAACTATGCCTGCTTTATTCAGACTCATATCGCCAGTGCTGCACAGTGCCTGCCAGAAAGTGGATGCAATAAACTCATATTGACTTGAATATGAAAAAAGAAAAAAAAACTTCTAGTGATAAGAGAAGAGATTGACGCTGAAAATGTAATTCAGTACAAAGGGATACATTTGTAGACAGGAAAGGCAAGACTAGGGAAGGGCACTCTGCAATACCCCCACACACACAGACACACACACATGCACACACACACAGAGGCAGAAGCTCCACACAGTGATCCTAAGCAATTTTGAGTGGCTACAGGAAGAAAAAAAAAGCCTGGAGAAATAACCAGAGATGAGGCCTCCAAGCTGCCCGGAGTCAGTTCGGGATAGTTCTTTAATGTCAGTTTTGAGGACTTGGGTTTTATCCTTAAAGCAATGGGGAATTGCAGCATTGTTTTAAGCAGCAAACTATGAAAGATGATGTTTGTGACTTAACAAATCACCCCAGCAGTCCTGTAGAGAACAGATTAAAAATTTGAAAACCATTCAGGGAAACTGAATGCAATTGTCTTAGTCAGATTACTGTTATAAAAATGCCATGGACTGAGTGTCTTACGCTCATAATTTATTTCTCACATTTCAGGAAGCTGCAAAGTCCAAGATCGAGGTTCTGGCAGATCAGTTCTTGGTGAGGGCCTCTCTTCTTGGCCTGCACGTAGTCACCTTCTTGCTATAACCTCAAATCGATGAGAGAGGAAGCTCTGGTGTCTCTTCCTCTTCTAAAAAGAGAACTAATTCCATTATGGGGCTCTATCCTCAGGACCTCATCTAACCTAATTAGCTCTCAAAGGCCCCAAGTCCTAATGTTGTCACATGGGGAGATGGGGCTTCAGTTTAGGGGAGGACACATACAACATTCTCTCCATAACAGAAATGTTTTACACTACTTTAAATTAAGAAAGCCAAGACATATAAGCTGAATTAAAGAATGATGAATTGCATAGACTTCAGACTTGTTGGTCAGATGTAAGTTTTTGTAAGGTTTGTAGCTAACTTGTTAATGCCACTAACATTTACCAAGTTAGATAATAATCAGGAATTCAATACTTTGTTTTATTTTTTGTTTCTTCAGGGGGAAGCATTCATATGAAAACGGTGAGCTTAGCTTTGGAGCTTGAGTTTAGGCTTTGTGTAGAAAAAATAGTTACAGATGCGTAATAGAATTTACTGTTTTTCTAACCAATCAATGAACAGATATGTGTCTTAGCCTTAAAGTTATTTTCTTGATCAGTTTTTTCATGTTATCCGTTTTGTGACGTTATATATTGAGTTGTGAAATAGGGTGAATATTTCTTTTTTTCTTTTGTTAAAATATTTTTATTGATTTTAGACAGAAAGTCAGAGGGAGATAGAAACATTAATGATGAGAAAGAATCATTGGTCAGCTGTCTCCTGCACACTCCCTACTGGGATCGAGCCCTCAACCTGGGCATGTGCCCTTGATCTTGGATAGAACCTTGACCTCCTGGTTCATAGGTCGATGCTCAACCACTTAGCCACACTGGCCAGGCATGAATATTTCTTAAAGTAAGAAAAATACATTATACCTTCTTTATTTATTTCTAATGGTCTCTATATTAGAACAGGTTATGGATATGTCTTTGGAAATGCCTGCTGAATTGAAGTGTGAACTTTTTGAATCTAGATTACACTAAGATGTTAATTGGTCACATTTGTGTAATGCTTTGTGGCTACAAAACACCTTCAACGTTTATCACATTTGTAGTTCAGCCTTTGAAACAACCTCTGAATTAGGTGGACCAGGTGTTATTCCCTTACTGCAAAGGGAAAAAAAGAAACCCACAACAAAACAGAACAAAACACGGTCATTGAAAATTCAAGGGTTTTATGCCATTTTAAAGGCTCAGAGCAAAGCTTTAAGACTATGTATGTATTATTTTCCTGTGTCTGTATTATTTTCTTTATTAGCTTTTGCCTCACTAAGATTCCTGAAATGTATTTTTTTCCATTCACCCGATGGAATGTTCTTTCTTTCAACTATTACCATTTAAAGTCCTAGTCATGCTGATTTATTAAATAATCTTTAACCTAAGGATCAAACCTGTAAGGGTACAACTACTGAATTTAGAGGGCAGGGCCTTCCTAACGTTCTAAACACTGTAAAATGTTATGTTGTTGTTGTAGTTGTTTGGGGAGGATTTTTGTTTAACATTTTAATTTAATTTTTGTTGTTGTTTTCCATTGAATAAAGCTGAGAGAGAAAATTGTTTCTTGAGAGAAGCAGGGGCATTGTATGGAGTATGACATCTGTCCAGGAGAGCTGTATTCTGGCTTGCCCTAAAAATTCTTTTGAGAAATAAGAATAGAACCTCTGTGATAATTAGACACTAGATTGATTTTTTTTGGGGGGGGTCAACAACAATATAGTAAAGAGCCTACTTTCCCATCATTTTGCCAAATCTAAATATTTTTTAAGCTCTATAATTCTGAAGCTGATAGTCAATAATTGTGCTATTGTTTTTAAAAGTTACACTATTTTCACATTATTATTGGACATTTTATGTCTGCAATCAAAATATTCTAAATGATGTCCAGGCCATGTATCTATGGGGATCAATCATTATTTGATGTGTATAAGAACTTCATGTACTTTTAGGACGTTTTCATATAGTGGAAATGTCTATTCCCTGTGTGTGTGTTTTTAATGTGTCTTTTGATTTTGTTTCTGTTTTGTACACATGAAAATTTGATATTGTAATTGATCTTTTTTTGGCTTTCACAATATACTTTTACAAACCCATACCAACTTGAAGATTATAAAATATGTGTGTAATGTACTTGTAATACCTTTTTACTTTATTTTAAATTGTGAAGCGTGAACAACCCAACTTAATTGATTTTCTAAATGTGAGGCCTATTTTATTGAAACCAATTATTAAGTACATTTTACCACCCTATATGATTTCATCCTGGAAGGTTATATGTGTTTTTATTGAGCCTTTTTCCATTTTACCTTACATCAAGAAGATATGGTATCTCACAAAGATTCCACCAGTGCTTTATGGTTATAATTGAACAGTGGGGAAATGCAATGATGGACACAAATTGAGCAAGAAACAACTTTGAGCAACAGCCAGCCTTTTTTCAGACTGTTTCGAGAATACAGGTTTATGAGCACGATAAATAATAACAAGCATTAGAGTTTTTCTGAAAACGTCTCTCTTACAATGAGGTATGTAGGCTCAGGGAGTCAAAGTGACTTGACCAAGGCAAGTTAAAGTAGGATAGCTGACATCATGTTAGATATTGGGATAACTTTTTAAAATATTCTGATAAAATGACTGATTGAATGTCTAGTATTAGAATGCAGGGAAATCTTATAAAAAAGAAACCTGTAGCTTCTGACTGACACTTATATTAAAAGCTTGTAAATCTATCCACCAGATAGAGCTGACCCAGCCCTCAACTATCAGTGTATCCCTCAGAAACCGTCACTTATATGGGGAAATTTGACAGAGTAGTGACAACTCCATTATTCTAGGAAAGTTTCCCTCTCTGTTGTTTATCTAGTTTATTATTTTCACTTCAATTTTTCCTATTGTCAGGTAGTTAGCAGTATATTTCTTTAAGTACATAGCCAGAGCCATTCAGCAGTTCTTCACATCCAGTTAACAAAATATTATTCAAGAAATAAAGTATATCCACATAAATTAATTGTCTCTTTCACTTTCTCTACATACAGTCCTTTTTCTCTTGCATAACATTTACTTGGCTTTCCCCAGTTTTTTTTTTTTAATATATTTTATTGATTTTTTACAGAGAGGAAGAGAGAGAGATAGAGAGTTAGAAACATCGATGAGAGAGAAACATCGATCAGCTGCCTCCTGCACTCCTCCTACTGGGGAAGTGCCCACAACCCAGGTACACGCCCTTGACCGGAATCGAACCCGGGACCTTTCAGTCCGCAGGCCGACGCTCTATCCACTGAGCCAAACCGGTTTCGGCGCCAGTTTTCATGTCTATATGAAACATTATTTTTTATCCATTCTATTATTCTCTAAGGTATTCTTCTTTAGTGACAATTTTTATATTCAGAACTTATATAATATATTATTACTTTAATACCAGCTCACCCAAGTAGGAACATGCATACACATGAAGACTAAAATAATAGGATGACATGATAAAACAAATTGTGCATATATTATTGGCTGGTTCTTCCCAAAGTGAGTAAGTGAATCCACATGGATCCCATGGAGGGGTCTAGTTGTTGCCTCAGGTCATGAACTCAGGCAAATATTTCCCTCAGAAGCTTGGGTTAAGAAACCCTTTATATAGTGATTGGCTTGATTAAATTTATGAGAATAATTTAGAAAAAAGTTCAGAATGGCCATTTTAAAAAATTAGATAAAATAATAGAGAACCTATATAACATAAAGAATGAACAACTGTATACCAAAAAAATAAAAATGAGAAAAGATAATGGACTATCATCAAATGCAACACTGGATATTCTAGTTTTTGTCTCTGTTTATATTATTTGTACCCTGTACATTTTTCTGAATTAAAATCATAAAAGTTATAATGCTAGAGAAAATGTTAACCAGTTTTTTGTATATATATATATATAAAGGATTTCTAGGACAAAAAAATTGAAAAAATTTCCAAAATTATTGCTTTTGAGTAATATCCAGAAGAAGGGAAAGAGACAATCTTTTACACATTTGTGTTTATAATGATAGTATTATTTTTGCCTAACACAACATTAATTGGCCACTTCACAGTTGCTTTTAGATTTACCACATTTTATCAACTCTACTACTCAGTTGGTTATGAAACCTAACATTAGTTAATGTATTATTTATATTTAAAATAGTTTGTTAATTTAACCATAACTCAATGCCTCAATAATATATCACATATGCCTATGTACATATTATTTGAAATTTCTACAATCTATTCAAGGGGAGTTAGAAATTCCACCTACATTTAGATGCACTATTTGTCGTGTAATAATCAATTCTTCCATGTATCTCAGAAATAAAATTGAATTCTGCTTCACCTACTGTGGGTATCATCTTTTCTTAGGTTCTGCAAAGCACTTGATTGCTTTACAATAAAATGTGGAGTCACTGTCATTGCTCCAACCACAAATTCTGTTCCACTGATATAAAATACATATTTCTGAACCTCTTGCATAATCAAAGACATTTCATTTTATGAATGACTCATAGTGCTCTCTTTGTGATGCCACTTTAAATGGCAATTAAACTCAACACATAACAATGAAGCATATAAAAGAATTACATTGAAAAATGAAATCAATGACTAAGTCTGTGCATGTGCAGGCACTGAAAACAACTTCAGAACTCCCAATTGGCTGACAAAGAATGCAAACACGATTGATAATGAGACAAAAATCAATAATATGTGTGCTACTTGTGAAAGAATGAGCATCTTAAAATTAATGAAATTCAGTATATCATATTTTTTTTCTCAGTCTACTGTCATCCTCAGGACTTCAGTTAGAAAAGTTGGCCAATAAAAAGGAGAAAACAAGCAAACATAAAAACAAAAAGATTGTGTTTGTGCCATGCTTGGTCATAGAGTATATTTATATAAAGTATGGGATATCAATTGCTAGTGACATTATCAAGATGGTAACAGAGATCATTCCAGACTTCAGTCACTCTCGCAAGAAGGCTAAATAGAAACTATACAAAGACAAAGCACCATTGTGAAAATCCCAGTGCCTGGGTGTGAAGCTGAAGTACATGTCTGGAATACAGAGAACAAAAAGGGCCACATTAGCGTGACTCATTGATTGAGCCTCAACCTTTGAACCGGGAGGTTACAGTTCAATTCCTGGTCAGGGCACGTGCCCGGGGTTGTGGGCTTGATCCCAGTAGGAGGTCTGCAGAAGGCAGCCAATGGTTCTCTCTTATCATTGATGTTTCTATCTCTCCCTCTCCCTTCCTCTCTGAAATGAATTAAAAAAAACAAACAAAAAAAACCCACCTTTTTTTTAAAGGACCACGTTAAAAGGGAGGACTGGCTTCACACCACTGCATCACCCTTCCACCAGGCTGCCACAGAGCTGCACTGGGAGAGGAGAGTTACCCTGGGCCCAGGGTCTCTTCAGTGGTAAAAGAGAGCTCAAGGTGTACATACAGTTTTCCCAGTGTTGCAGGATGCTTCCTAAGGCTCACTTGGCTCTGCCTTATGGGGATCATTGGGGGATCTGTGGCACTCTACCACTGGGGATCAGATAGAGATATCCAGGAGTCAGGGCTTATGTCAGCAAATACCCAGATATTGGCAGACAGCATAACTTTCCAAAGCATAACCCAAGCAGAGATTTCAGCAAGAAACTCTGCCCATCACCAGAGCCAAGCTGGTGGCCCTATCTAACCAGAAAGGTCATTTGGCATTTATTCCTTATTCGGGTTCACAGTCAATGGGCCATCCTGGCTACAATCCATTCTACTGCTCTGCCTGGACAGGCAAGCATATCTTTAGTCTTGTCAAAAGAGTTTTTACTCCCACGGATTCAGGAAGCCAGTCCAGAGAACTGAGGCAGCTTTGGGAATCTCCTATAAACTCACCCAGGCAGAAAGCCTAACCAGTAGACCTGCTCAACTGTTGAACAACTCTGGCTGTATATAACCAATGAGACTGAACAATCATCATGGGAAAACTTGAAGTCCACCCTGTAGCTCTGCCCAGCCCCATACCAGCCTATAAACCCACCCAGTAGTGGAATCCAGCATACAAATATGACTGATTGCTGAACATAGACTGTGACCTTGTCCACGCAAGGACACTAGCCAGTGATTCCATCTAGGTGTGGACAATTCTGTAGACCCACCCAACTGCAGGATATAGCTAGAGGCTCCTCCCAAGTAAAGAGCTTGGCCAGCGATCTTTTACTGAAGCAGAGCACAGTCAGCTAACTATCAGATCAGGAATCAAAGCCTGTGAACTCACCTCCAACTTTGGGACAGAGCCTATGGCCCAACCTGAGCCTGTCTAGACAGTTGCACCACCTGGTAAGGGAATACAACCTGAGGCATACATGGCCAGGAGTGATGGCAGATTCAAGCCTTTTATTCCCCCCAACTACTCATGCCACCCTCTGTTCACTCAGGCCAGAGAACACAGCCTACAACTTTTTCAGACCAAAGTGATTACACAACCCATCTAGTGTCCCCATCATAATGTAGAGTAAAGCCAGCAGCCATGACCAATTAGTAAGCACGCTCAGCAGCACAGTGAACACAGAACACAGACAGCAGCCCAACTGGCCATGGAGCCCAGCCAGTGACATACACCCTGAACTAAGAGTATGGGTGGTGGCCTCATCCAACTTGATATCCAAAAGTGAGCCCTGCTTGCCTACAGATATCACCAGCTAATCTGTCCAAGCTAAATTGACTGATGGAGGTCTTTTTGTATCAAATTTATAATGCTTGGAAGAGGAGACCACTTAAACAAATGAACACATACCAGTGCAAGGAATCAATGATCATAAGAAATTAAATAAGCATGATATAAATAAAAGAAACTAACAAAGTTCTAATAACTGAACTAAAGATAGTGAGATTAATTTAACTTTTGCTTCCACCTATATATTCCAGTAAAATTTAAAGCAAAGTTATATACTTACTGCCAAATTCCGTAAATATTTTAAATTAAATTTTATTATAAAGTACAAATAGAAGTAAAGACCATGCCTTCAAATCCTAATGCCCATACCCTTACCCAAAGTGACAACTCTTATAGATTTATATCACTCTGGACCTTTAAAAATAACATTCCAGGCTTCTAAATCTTCATTGAGAAAAAAGGATTATTTTATATATTTTATATAAATTAGATCTTCTTTCTGTGACTAGCTTGTTCATATCCTTTGTTCATTATTGTTTTGAGTTATTTTTCTCTTTCTTATTCATTATTCAATGCTTTTTCTGTTACAGGTATTACAAATATATTTTCTCAGTATTCCACTAGAATGGTATACTTTGTGAGTGGTAGCTTCTTTAACATATAAAAAACAGTATTTTATAATTTCCAAGAGATAGAAGGACTAATACATTTAATCATCCACTTGATGTTGAAAATAAAAAAGGGGGGGGGAGGCATTCAGGGAGAGGTATCAGAATATATATAGTTGCTCTTGATGTAATCAAGTTTAACAATATTTCTCTTATTATACTTAATGCCTTTATATGAGTCACTCAAAAGGTCCTTTTTATCCCTTGGTCAGAAATATATTCTTCTCTATTGTACTTTTATTACTATTAAGTTCAGTTTTTTAAATTATTTAAAATACCCAGTATTTATTTGTATGGGAATCTAGCATTCTTTTTCACATGAATAGAGACTTGTCTCAACACCATTTACAAAAAAGTCATTTTTTGCCCAATAATTATGTCAATTTTATTATGTAATAAATCTCATAGATTTTTCTACTATATGTTCATGAATATCTATATCTGTCTTTCTATATATCTACATACATATACCTATCCTAGCTAATAAAAGAGAAACATGGTAATTAGCGTATGACCGCTACGCTTCCCATTGGCTAATCAGGGTGATATGCAAATTAACTGCCAGCCAAGATGGCAGCCGGCAGCCAGGCAGCTTGAAACTAACATGTGGCTTGCTTGCTTCAGTGACGGAGGAGACCAACCTTCCCCGCCTGCCTTGCCGGCCTCTGAGCTTGCAATTTGAAACATTGTAACAAATATAGAAGCTAAACAAAACCCCAGAAACCTGCTTTCAGCGAGCCGGGATCTCAGAGCTGGAGTTATACATTGTTTCGAATATAGAACACAAACAAACCAGATACCTGCTTTCAGCAGCAGAAGCCACAGAGCTGGAGCCAGAGCTAAAGCTGGCGCAGAATAAAAAAAAAAAAAAAAAAGAAGCCGAAACCGGTTTGGCTCAGTGGATAGAGCGTCGGCCTGCGGACTGAAAGGTCCCAGGTTCGATTCCGGTCAAGGGCATGTACCTGGGTTGCGGGCACATCCCCAGTAGGAGATGTGCAGGAGGCAGCTGATCGATGTTTCTCTCTCATCGATGTTTCTAACTCTCTATCTCTCTCCCTTCCTCTCTGTAAAAAATCAATAAAATATATATTTAAAAAAAAAAAAAGAAAAAAAGGAGCAGTTGGGAGCTTCAGTCACCTGCCAGCGTGAAAACAGCCCTCAGCCCCTCACCCAGACTGGCCAAGCACCTCAGTGGGGACCCCCACCCTGAAGGTGTGTGACCAGCTGCAAACAGCCATCATCCCCTCACCCAGGTTGGCCAGGCACCCCAGTGGGGACCCCCACCCTGATCCAGGACACCCTTCAGGGCAAACCAGCCAGGCCCACCCATGCACCAGGCCTCTATCCTATATAGTAAAAGGGTAATATGCCTCCCAGCACCGGGATCAGCGTGACAGGAGGCAGTGCCCAAGCACCCTCATTGCCCTGCGGCTCTGTGTGTGACAGGGGGTGGGGCCACAATCTCCCTATCCCCCCTGCTCTGTTCATGACAGGGGAAGGTGCCCCAACCCCCTGATCAGCCCTGTTCTGTGCCTGATAGGGGAGAGCTCCCCAACCCCCTGATCACCCTGCGGCTCTGTGTGTGACAGGGTGAGGCGCCCCAACGCCCCCCCACCCCCACGGACCCTGCTCTGTGTGTGACAGGGTAGAGCCATCACCTCCCCATCGGCCCTGCCCTGAGTGTGAGAGTGGCGGCGCCCCAACCCCCTGATCGGCCCTGCTCTGTGGGTGATAAAAGGCAGCGCTCCAACCCCCTGATCCACCCTGCTCTGTGCATGACAGGGGGGAGCTCCCCAACCCCCCTCATGGGCCCTGCTCTGTGTGTGACAGGGGGGAGCTCCCCAATCCCCTGATCGACCCTGCTCTCTGCGTGACAGGGTAAGGAGCCCCAACCCCCCTGATGGGCCCTGCTCTGTGTGTGACAGGGGGCAGCGCCCCAATCCTCTGATTGGCCCTGCTCTGTGCATGACAGGGGGTGGCTCCACAACCTCCCCATCGACCCTGCCTTGAGTGTGACTGGGGGCGGTGCCCCAACCCCCCAATCGGCCCTACCCTGAGCATGACTGAGGGTGGCATCACAACCTCCCAATCTGCCCTGCTCTGTGCATGACAGGGGGCGGCGCCCCAACTCCCTAATCGGCCCTGCTCTGAGCCTGACCAGGGGCTGCACCTAGGGATTGGGCCTGCCCTCTGCCACCCAGGAGCAGGCCTAAGCCAGCAGGTCGAGGGGTCCCAGACTGCGAGAGGGCACAGGCCAGGCTGAGGGACCCCTGCCTTCCCCTCCCCCCCTGAGTGCACAGATTTTTTTGCACTGGGCCTCTAGTATATATATATATTATAACTAAGATGAGAAAAACAAACAGCAAGCCATAAACGTTTCGAAGCTTAAATATTCAACTCTCAAAAAAAAAAGGTAGATCATGCAGACAAAGACTCAACAAACAGTGGATTTGAACAAAACTATAGACCACATGAACCTCATAGAAATATACAGAACATTTCATCCAACAACAGCAGACTATACACTCTTCTCAAACACACATGAAACATTTTAGGCCACAAAGTAAATCTCAACACATTTAAGAAGTAATTATATCAAGTATCTTTACCAACCACAATAAAATAAAACTAAATAAACAAAAAAGCAATAATCGGAGGAAATCTGGAAAATTTACAAATGCATGGAGATTAAATAACATCCTCCTGAAATCCAGTTTATCAAAGAAGAAATTAAAAGTAAAATTTCACATATATATATATATATATATATATATATATATATATATATATATATGGAGAGATAGAGAGAGAGAAGTTGAAACACAGAATATGAAACCTTATGGGATTCATGAAAAGCAGTTCTAAGAGAGAAGTTTACAGTGACAGGCACATCAAGAATAAATAAAGGTATCAAATAAAAAATCTAATTTTACATCTCAAGGAACTAGTATAAGAAGAACAAAATAGTTCTACAGTTTCAGAAGGAAATACAAAAGTTTAGAGTAGAAAGAAATGAAATAGAGAATAGAAATACATTAGAAAAGACTAACAAAACTAAGAACCACTTTTAAAAATTATTAATAAAATTTAGAATCCTTTAACTAGACTAACAACTAAAAATAAGGAGTGGAGACCGAATACATAAAATTATAAATGAAAGAGGAGAATTTGAAAACAACACAGAAAAACAAAGGAACATAAGAAATCATTATGAACAATTCTATGTCAACAAATATACAATCTAGAAGAAATTGATAAATTCCTAGGAAGATACCAAGAGTAAATCATGAAGACATAGAAATCTGAACAGATAAATGCATAATAAAGAGAAGAAACAACTAAAAACCTCTCAAAAAAGAAAAGCCCAGACAGATTGTTTCAGTGGTAATTTCTACAAAGCACCTAAAGAACTAATAATAATTTTTCTCAACTTCTTATAAAAAAATTGAAAAGGAGGGAACAGTTCCAAAGTCATTTTACAAGGCCAGCACTGTTGTTATACCAAAGCCAAAAAATAGGACTCTACAAAAAAGAAAACTGCAGATCAATATTCCTAATCAATATAGATAAAAACATTCTCAACAAAAACTAGAAAACTAAATTCAATAGGACATTAAAAGGATTATACATCATGATCAAGTAGAAATTATTTCTGACATAAAAAGATAGTTCATCATATGCAAATCAATAAACATGATAAATCACATTAATAGAATAAAAGATAAACATCATATCATTTCAATAGCAGCAGAAAAAACATTTGACAAAATTTAATATCCTTTTAGGGTAAAACTCACAACAAATTGGGACTAGAAGGAATATAGTTAACATAAGAAAGTCCATTTGTGACAAGTCCATAGCTTATAACATACTTCACAGTGAAAGGTTGAAAACTTTTTCTCTAAGATCAGGAATAAAGCAAGAGTACCCACTCTCACTACTCCTATTTGACATAGTACTGGAATTCCTAGCAAGAGCACTCAGGCAAGAATAAGAAATTAAAGGCATCTAAATAGGCAAAACAAAGTAGAGATTAAAAATGATGGCAGAGTAAGTGGATGCTGTATGGACATGCTCCCAGGAACAAACTGGTATTACAACTAAAATACAGAAAAAATCTTCTTAAATAATCAATGGAAAACTCACAGGAGAGAACCATGACACCCAAGGACCAAAAGTGGAGACCACATGGAGACTGGTAGGAGGGGAGGATGTGCAAAAGGGCTCGCCGGGTGCCCACAGACAGCAGTTGAAGTCCTGGAGAGATATCTCAGCTGTGGGGGTTGCCATTGAGAACTCTGGGATCTAATTCCCAAGCTGGGCCCCACAACAGAGAGCACCAGAATTGAGGAAGGTACCCACATAATATCTGGCTGTGAAAAGCAGCAGGGTGCTATCTGCCAGAGAGTAACAGCTGAAAAATCAGGCACCCTCTTAAAAAGCCAATGCACACAATTCCCTGTGTAGCCACCTAACTTGTGCTCTGGCAGAGGGAGGGAGAAGTGGACTGAAACTGTGATGGCAGAAGCCAGACTGGGGACTCAGGGGATAGAGCTCAGAAGGCAGGCACCCTAAGTTTCCTGGGCTGTGTCATTCCCTCACACAGTGGAAGACATCTTTCCCACATAGACATCTGCCTTGCCTGGGGGGAAGACAGTTGACATACCCTATTGGAAAACATCTTGCCTTGAGGCCACTTAACAGATTAAAAATAACAATTAGCCTCCAGGCAGAAGCAATTGACCCTCCCTGTTGAAAAAAACTCTCCCACACATGAGGACAATTTCCTAGGGGGCAATTCAAGTTGAAATCCTATCAGTCTGTAGGCCAGCGGTTCTCAACCTGTGGGTCGCGACCCCCTTGGGGCTTGAACGACCCTTTCACAGGGTTGCCTAAGACCATCGGAAAACACATATATAATTACATATTGTTTTAGTTATTAATCACTATGCTTTAATTATGTTCAATTTGTAACAATGAAAATACATCCTGCATATCAGATATTTACATTATGATTCATAAAAGTAGCAAAATTACAGTTATGAAGTAGCAACGAAAATAATTTTATGGTTGGGGGTCACCACAACATGAGGAACTGTATTAAAGGGTCGCAGCATTAGGAAGGTTAAGAACCACTGCTGTAGGCAGAGGCAGTCTTTGGTGGCTTTGAGTCTTTTCCTGATACAGTTAGTCAGAAACAGCCTTTAACACTGTCTGCACTAGAGATTGAGAGGTGATCATAGTCACAAACCCAAACAGAAAGCCAAAATGAGGAGGCAAAGAAACAACCCCCAGATGAAAGATCTAGAGAATTCTCCAGAAGAAGGGATAAATGAAGCAGAGATAAGAAATTTATCTGAAATAGAGTTTAGAGTAATCATGGTAAATATGCTGAAGAGCATGAAAAAGATATAACTATGAAAAAAGAACAGTCTGAGATAAAGAATGATATAACACAAATAAAGAATGCATTGGAAGGAATACACAGCACATTAGGGGAAGCTGAGGATCGAATCAGTGAATTAGAAGACAGAGTTGAAAATATCACTCAATCAGAAAACCACAAAGAAAAAATAATTTAAAAACAGGAGGACAGCTTGAGGGATATGTAGACAATGAAATGTAGCAATATTAGAATAGCAGGTGTGCCAGAAGAGGTAGAAAGGGAGGAAGGCATAGAGAAGGTATTTGAAGAAATAATGGCAGAAAACTTCTCTAATCTGGTAAAAGAAAAAGTCACACAAGTTCAGGAGGTACAGAGAACCCTAGAGAAGAAGAACCCAAGCAGACCCATGCCCAGGCATATCATAATTAAAATGCCAAAAATTAAAGCAAAGAGAGAATCTTAAAGGCAGCAAGAAAAAACAAAACTGTTACCTACAAAGGAGTTCCCATAAGGCTAACAGCTGATTTCTCATCAGAAACTCTACAGGTCAGAAGGGAATGGCATGAAGTACTCAAGGTAATGGAAAGCAAGAATCTGAGACCAAGATTACTATATCCAGCAAAGCTATCATTCAAAATAGACAGTCAAATAAAAAGATTCCCAGACAAAAAAAAGGCTAAAGGAGTGCATCACCACCAAGCCAGCATTACCAGAAATGCTAAAAGGATTGCTGTAATGAGAAGAAGAAACAGCAAGAGAAACCTAGCCATACAGAAATATAATGGCAATAAATAAGTACCTATAAATAATAACCCTAAATGTAAATGGACTAAATGATCCAAATAAAAGGCATAGGGTAGCAGAATGGATACAAGAACATGACCCAACTATATGCTGTCTACAAGAGATACACCTCAAAATAAAAGACACACATAGGATGAGAGTGAAGGGATGGAAAAAGTTTTTCCATGCAAATGGAAAAGAATAATTAGCTGGAATAGCAACACTCATATTTAACAAAATAGTCTTTAAAATGAAGGCCATCACAGGAGACAACAAATGTCACTACATAATTCTAAAGGGATTGATCCAATAAGAAGATATAACCCTGATAAATATATATATGCACCCAACATAGGAGCATCTAAATTAAAAAAAAGCAAAACAAAACAAACAAACGAATAAATAAACTTCTAGAGGACTTCAACAGAGAGATCGACAACAATACAGTCATAGAGGGGACTTTAACACCCCGCTGACTTCACTGGATAGGTCTTCCAGACAAAAACTTAACAAGGAAACAGAGATTCTAAAGGACACACTGGATCAGATGGATTTAATTGACATTTATAGACAATTTCACCCCAAAATAGCAGAATATATATTCTTCTCAAGTGCACAGGGATCATTCACAAAGATAGACCACATGTTAGAACACAAAACAAGTCTCTACAAGTTCAAGAAGATTGAAATCATATTCAAGCATTTTCTCAGATCACAGTGAAATGAAATTAGAAATCAACTGCAGTAAAAACACCCGAAAATATTCAAACACATGGAGGCAAAGTATCATGTTATTAAACAATGAATGGGTTGCCAAAGAGATCAAGAAAGAAATCAAAAGCTTCCTGGAAACAAATGAAAATGAACATACAATAACCCCAAATCTCTGGGACATAGCCAAAGCAGTCCGGAGAGGGAAGTTCATAACACTACAAGAATAACTAAAAAAAAAACAAAACAAAAACAAAAACAAAAAACAAGAAAAATCAGCAATAAACTATTTGACCCTACAACTTATAGAACTAGAAAGAGAACATAAAAGCCCACAGAAAGTAGAAGGAATGAAATAATAAAGGTAAGAGCAGAAATAAATAACATAGAGGCTAAAGAAAACAACAAAACAATCAATGACACCAAGTGATGGTTCTTTGAAAAGTTAAACAAAATTTATAAACCATTAACCAGACTCATCAAGAAACAAAGAGCAGGACCCAAGTAAATAAAATCAGAAACAAAAACGGAGGAGTACTCACTGACACCACAGAAATACAAAGGATTGTAAGAAAATACTATGAACAACTATATGCCAACAAGCTGGACATCGTGGATGAAATAGATGAATTCCTCAAAAAATATAAACTTCCAAAACTGAATCAGGAAAAATAAAAAAAACCTGAATAGGCCAATAGCAAATGATGAAATAGAAGCAGTAATAAAAAAAAACTCCCACCAAACAAAAGTCCAGGTCAGAATGGCTTCACAGGGGAGTTTTACCAAACATTCACAGAATAACCAAGACCTATAATCCTCAAACTATTTCAGAAAATACAAGAGGAAGGAACACTTCCAACTCTTTTTTGAGGTCAGCATTATCCTAATTCCAAAACCAGATAAAGACACTACAAAGAAAGAGAATTACAGACCAATATCGCTGATTAACATAGATGATAAAATCCTCAACAAAATATTAAGAAATTACATTCAGCAATAGATTAAAAATATCATACACATGATCAAATGGTATTTATTCCAGGGATGCAAGGCTGGTACAATATTCAAAAATCAATAAAAAATGATATATCACATAAACAATTTGAAAGACAAAAATCACATGATCATATCGATAGATACAGAAAAAACATTTGACAAAATCCAACACGCTTTCTTGATAAAAACCCTCAGCAAAATAGGAATAGAGGGATCATACCTCAACGTAATAAAAGCCTTATATGACAAACCTACAGCCAACATGATACTCAATGGGTAAAAACTAAAACCATTTCCCCTAAAAACAGGAACAAGACAGGGATGCCCATTTCACTACTCCTGTTTGACATAACAGGAAGTGCTAGCCATAGTGGCCAGACAAGAAGAAGAAATAAAAGGCATCCAAATTGGAAAAAAAGAAATAAAACTGTCATTATTTGCAAATGACATGATATTGCACATAGAAAACCCGAAAGACTCCATTAAAAAACTATTAGACTTAAGGAATCGGGCAATGTAGCAGGATACAAAATTGACACCCAGAAATCTATGGATTTTTTATATACCAATAATGATCTCACAGAAAGAGAAACTAAAATAAAATAAAAAAAAAGAAAAATCCCATTTACTATTGCAAAAAAAAATTAAGATACCTAGGAATAAACTTAACCAAGGAGAAAAAAGACCTGTACTCAGAAAACTATAGGACATTGAAAAAAAGAGATAGAGGAAGATATAGACAAATGGAAGAATATACCATGTAAACGGATTGGTAGAATCAGCATCATTAAAATGGCCATACTACCCAAAGCAATCTATAGATTCAATGCAATCCCCATTAAGATACTAATGGAATATTTCACAGACGTAGAACAAACACTCCAAAAATTCATATGGAATAAAAAAAAGACCCCCAATAATCACAGCAATCCTGATAAAGAATAACAAAGTTGGAGGGATCATAATATCAGATATCAAGCTGTATTACCAAGCTACAGTTTTCAAAACTGCCTGGTACTGGCACAAGAACAGAAATATAGATCAATGGAAGAGAACAGAGAACCCAGAAGGTGACCCAAGCCATGATAATCAATTAATATTTGACAAAGGAGGCAAGAGCATACAATGGAGCCAAAGATAGACTTTTCAATAAATGGTACTGGAAAAATTGGACAGATACACGCAAGAAACAAAACAAAACCAAAACTGAAAGTAGACCACCAACTTACACCACACACAAGAATAAACTTAAAATGGATAAAGGGCCGGGACCGGTTTGGCTCAGTGGATAGAGCGTCGGCCTGCGGACTGAAAGGTCCCAGGTTCAATTCCGGTCAAGGGCATGTACCTTGGTTGCGGGCACATCCCCAGTGGGGGGTGTGCAGGAGGCAGCTGATGGATGTTTCTCTCTCATCAATGGTTCTAACTCTCTATCTCTCTCCTTTCCTTTGTGTAAAAAATCAATAAAATATATTTTTAAAAAATGGATAAAGGACTTAAATGTAAGATGGGAAACCATAGAAGTCTTAGAAGAATCCATAGGCAGCAAAATATCAGACATATGTAATAGCAATATCTTTCCCGATACAGCTCCTAAGGCAATGAAACTAAGGATAAAATAATCAAATGGGACTACATCAAAATAAAAAGCTTCTGCACAGCGAAAGAAACCATCAATAGAACAACAAGAAAGCCCACTGAATGGGGGAACATACTGGCCAATGATAATGGTTTAATCTCCAAAATTTACAGGGAACTCATAGAATTTAACAAAAGGAAGATAAACAATCCAATTTTAAAAATGGGCAAAGGACTCAATAGACACTTTTCACAAGAGGACCTACAGAAGGCCAAGAGACATATAAAAACATGCTCAAAGTCACTAATCATCTGAGAGAAGCAAATCAAAATGACAATGAGGTACCATCTCACACCTGTCAGAATGGCTATCTTCTGGAAGCCAATCCACCCTGGCTGCTTGAGGCAGTCCCTGCAGGGATGTTTCAAGGGACCTGGCGTATATAGCATGCTGTTCTTGGTATGTTTTTGCTCCTCTTCTTAAGCGCTGTGTGTTTTAACCAAGGTCGCCTCTCCAGAAAATGTTGTTTCCCCAGGTGAGGATTTTCATCAAAAAACCCTTTAACTGAGTGCCAGAGGGGTGGTTGGGTGCTTTGATCTTTGCTTGGAGTGACCTCCTTCAGTTACTTCCTTGTAGCTTAGTGGAGCAATGGAGTAACCTTTGAATGGAGATGGGAAGCCCCCTGGCCTTTTGTGTAGAATGGATAGGATTGGGACCAAATAATATAAATACAGATGGTAGATGACAATAAAGAGAAGAACATGGCTATGATGATCACCTGAACACTGCCTCCGTGTCTTCCCTTCTCCGCTGACTCCGTCCACACCTTGGGGAACCCCTGGACCTGGTGGGGCTGGACCCCAGGAGCTATCATCAACAAATGACAAGTGGTGAGGATGTGGAGAAAAAGGAACCCTTGTGCGTTGCTGGTAGGAAAGCAGACTGGTGCAGCCACTATGTAAAACAGAATGGAATTTCTTCAAAAAATTAAAAATAGAACTCCCATTTGACCCAGTAATCCCACTTCTAGGAGTATATACCAAGAAATCAGAAACACCAGTCAGAAAGGATAGATGCACCCTTATGTTCATAGCAGAAAAATTTATAATAGCTAAGATTTGGAAACAGCCTAAGTATCCACCAGTAGATGAGTGGATTGGTACATCTATACAATGGAATACTATGCTGCTATAAAAAAAAGAAGGAACTCTTGCCATTTGCAAAAGCATGGATGAACCTGGAGAGCATTATGCTAAACTAAATAAGCCAGTCAGAGAAAGATACATTTCACATGATCTCACTCATTTGTGGAATATAATGAACATCATACACTGATGAACCAAAATAGAGCCAAAGAAAAAAAATATTTTAGCATATAAAAAAAGTAATCCTGTTATTTGTAGATTTGTAATATTTCCTACAACTTTTGTGATATTATACTACGTTAGTACAGTTTTGGTAATATTACTGCATTTAAAATCTTTTTTTCTTGAAATATTAATTTTTATAGCATGTAATATTATGTTTTAAATTGTTTTTCTTGAAATATTAATGTTTATTACATGTAACATTATTACACATAAAATCATTTTTCTTGAAATAAAAAAAGAGGTATGCAGACTTGTCTCCATTGGGAGAATATTCTTTCCTCTTGTTGGTGTACATGCCAATGAATATATGATCATAAATCTCTCTCTGACATTGGGAAAACTTGCCAATTCCACCACCAAGGAAATAGCTGCTGATTATTTAACCAAACTAGTTTTACACAATAAAATAGCTTTTGATTATTTACTTAGGAGGTGTATGTGCAATAGCAAAAACTACCTGTTGCACTTGGATAAATTCCTCTGGAAAAGTAGAAATTTAACTACATAAAATTAGACAATAAACCAATTGATTGCAACAACAACAAAAATAAAATTGTCTCTGCAGATTACCTGATCTTATATATAGAAAATCCTAAATCTGCTAGAACTAGTAATCAAAATCATTAAATATTCTGTATACAAATTTAGTATGTAACAATCAGTTGTGTTTTTATACATAAATTATTTGAAAAAATAAAACAATCCTATCAAAAATATCCTATATAATAAAAGGCTAATATGCAAATTGACCCAGCAGCAGAATGACTAGTTGCTATGACATGCACTGGCCATGAGGGGGCAGATGCTCAATGCAGGAGCTGTCCCCTGGTGGTCAGTGTACTCCCACAGGGGGAGTGCCACTCAGCCAGAAGCCTGATTCGCAGCTGGCAAGTGCAGTGGCCCTGGCGGGAACCTCTCCCCCTTCCGCAGCAGCACTAAGGATGTCTGACTGGGGAGTGGGCCTAAGCCATCATTCAGATATCCCCCGAGGGTTCCCGGACTGCTAGACGGCACAGGCCGGGCTGAGGGCCCCCCCTGAGTGTACAAATTTCATACTGGGCCTGTAGTAGCATCATAAACAATAAAATACTTAGGACTATATCTAACCAAAGATGTAAAAGACCTATACACTAAAAGCTCAAAGATACTGATTAAAGAAATTGAAGAAGACACAAATAAATAGAAAGGTATCCCTTGGGGAGTGGTTTTGACATGTTTATATTTTTAAATGGTTGAAAATGGCAATATAACACAATATTTTGTGATTATAAATTTTACTGAATTTAAATTTTAGTGTTAATAAATAAACCTTTTTTTAATATATATTTTATTGATTTTTTACAGAGAGGAAGGGAGAGGGATAGAGAGTTAGAAACATCGATGAGAGAGAAACATTGATCAGCTGCTTCCTGCACACTCCCTACTGGGGATGTGCCTGCAACCAAGGTACATGTCCTTGACCGGAATGGAACCTGGGACCCTTGAGTCTGCAGGCCAACGCTCTATCCATTGAGCCAAACCGGTTAGGGCAATAAATAAACTTTTGTTGAAACAAAACCTCACACCTTTATTGCCTATGACTGCTTTGAGACTACACAGCAGAATTGAGTTGCTGCAATTAGGAGCATAAGACTTTGAAAACTTAAACTGATCCTTTCTAGAAAAAGTGTTTTGACATCTGCTATATGTCAATTTCTTATGTCCGTTGTTGATTTGATCCAAATAACATTGAATGTATTTAATAGTGTGAAGCTTTTCTTTTTTTCTTTTAATTTTGTTTCACACTTTCTCTTTTAAATTAGGGAAACTACACCCTTTATACTTAATTGTATTTAATTTTGGTCATTTCAGTGCAGTGAAGTATGTCAATGTGTTATTTTCTCTCTTCTTTTTTTGGAACTCATTTTTGTAATTTTCAAAATAGATGAAAATTACCATAATCACTTTCTCTTTGACCCAGATAATATGTACAAGAGCTTTTATCTTTTGGGTATTTCAGATGGTTTGATTTTTTTTTTATTCTTTTGTTATTAATGTTACATTGTTTGCACTGAATCCTGATGATGTGGTGTGCATTATTTCTAACCTTTTAAAAGTAATATATTTCTTGAAAATATCTCAGGAATTTGGAAAAATAAATACAATGTTAGATTTACATATTTATTATATGCACTCATTATGATGACCAAGCATGTTTAATCCTTAATTTTTGCTTATTTCATCTCTGAAAGGTGGGAGGTGTGACCTTAATGTTTTTGAGTAAACTTATTTTAATAATAGAAGTTTAAATACATAAATTGTTTTAAAAAATTATTCAGCATATATTTTAGGATATTCTAATCTGCACTAGATAAAAAGGGAGAGCCCCTGCTTCCATGAAGGCCTCATGATAGGAATTATTTTAAGAAAACCAAAACAAAGTAAGAAAAAGGCAACTATATATAAACTTTATTGTTGAAAGTATTACATATGTCCTCTTTTCCCCCCATTGACCCCTTCTACTCTTCCTTCCCCCACCCCCAGGCTTTTACCACCTTATTTTCTGTGTCCATGTGAAAAGGGAATTTTAAGGGTAAGATAGAACAGGTTTAGGAAGTTTTAGAAATTTTGAAAATTAAGGTGACCATGGAGGAAAACACAGGGCTGCAGAGCAGCAGAAGGTATATTTCCATAGAATGGGGAAGCTGAAAAGCTGCAACAGGTACATTTCCATAGAATGAGGGAGCTGGGAACAGCAAAAGGTCTATATTTACAAAATAAAGGGAAGGAAGCCCTTCATCCAGAGGGAGGATAAGAAAGCCCAAAGGGAATAGGAAACAATAAGGACGGAGGGGGGGGGGACCTTACATGTCCCATGTGAGGTTCAACCTTTGAGTTCAGAAGTTACTATACTGCCGAAACCGGTTTGGCTCAGTGGATAGAGCGTCAGCCTGCGGACTGAAAGGTCCCAGGTTCGATTCCGGTCAAGGGCATGTGCCTGGGTTGCAGGCATATCCCCAGTGGGAGATGTGCAGGAGGCAGCTGATCGATGTTTCTCTCTCATCGATGTTTCTAACTCTCTATCTCTCTCCCTTCTTCCTCTCTGTAAAAAGTCAATAAAATATATTAAAAAAAAAAGAAGTTACTATACTAACCAGTCTAAGGGAATAGTGACCAATCAGAGGGGATATCAAGGCACCAGGATCTGCAGCCTTTATAAATCATAGGGAAAAGGAACTCAGAGTGGGCCTCTTCCCCCTCCCTGACTGGGAGTCAGTTCTGTGGGACTCCTTCCTTCTCCCCATGTGGGAGTCTGTACTTGTTCTTCAATAAATCTCTACCTTTGCTATACCACCTTCTGTCTGTGGATTCATTCTTCGGTTCCGGCGGACAAAGAATCCAGGTTCCATTCCAAAAAGTCCATATCACATGGGTTATGCATATTTGCATACAAGTTCTTTGGTTGGTCTCTTCCCACCCACCCCCACCTTCCCTCTGAGCTTTGACAGTCTGTTCCATGCGTCTATTTCTCTTGATCTATTTTGTTCACCCATTTATTTTGTTCATTAGATTTCACATATGAGTGAGATCATGTGATACTTGTCTTTCTCTGACTTATTTCATTTAGCATGCTACCTTCCAGGTCCCTCCATCATTTGCACTATATTTTCTAGGCTTGTTTGACACTTTGGTTGGTGGATGGTGTCCTTTCCTATTTCTCAATGCTGTTAAAGAATATCTCATCTTTGTATATACTTCATTTGACATTTCAGTAAGAATATTTGAGGGAGGACAACTTAGTTGGATATGATATCTATTTTTTTTTAATTCTCAATGATTTTTATTGTATAGTCACAGATGGCTTCCCTCTGATTTTGGTATGTACTGATGAAGGGAGAATGGCAGTATGATTCTAGTAATTTTTAAATATGTGTGACATTTATTAGTCAAATATGGACTTCACATGCATTTTTAAAATAGCAATTAAATATACTAGGAGTCTCAGAGGGAAGGCAGGTCTGAATGGGAAAAGATTAACCAAAGATCTTGTATGCATAACCCCTGGACACAGACAATAGGGTGGTGAAGGCTTGGGGTAGAGGGAAGGGGCAGGCTAGAAAGGGCCAGTGGGGGAAAAGAGGATACATATGTAATACTTTCAACAATAAAGATTTAAATACAAATAAAAATATTTTAGATATATTTTAAATATTCTGATAAAGTCTAGTACATGCATGGATTTATAAACTTCTTGCAATTCATGACTCCGCCCCAAGACATTTGGGTAAAAACCATGGCTTTAGGGAATGTGACTTCTAATTTGGAATTTCAATGGGACTTATTATCTGAATTAATTCTTAATCCCTAGGCTATTGAAATGCAATTGAAAATTAGCACTTTAATGTTTAAATGGTTCATAGAATGAATTACCTTTTCAATAGCTAAATGTTACCCTAGGGATGTAAAATATTTACCATAGTTTACTAAATTATTTATGTTTTACCCTTAAAAAAAACCTCTATGTTTGAAAGGGGTCCAATATATATATATGATATATGTGTGTGTGTGTGTGTGTGTGTGTGTGTGTGTGTGTATATATATATATATATATATATATATATATATATATATATATATATATATATAATTTGTTGTTGTTATTAAATATTGGGGAAACAGCAGTAAGAAAAAATGGATACTACTGTATTGTTCTTGCAGGCAGAGTTTGTAATCTTTGTAGACAATTCTATGAAATTGGATCTGATTTACATCCCCCTTAACCTGGATAAAATAAGGATAATTTTGGTGTTGAGAGCAATTCTACTACTTAGGATAAGTGTCAAGAGAGCTCATATATTAGTTATGTTAGCTGTAAATAATAGAAAGCACTAAATGAAGAGTGGGTTAAGCAAAAAAGGAGCTTATTTTTGTCACCCTGAGCTAATCAGTTTAGTTGATGGGATGGGTCTCTTCCACTTTAGGGACTTTAATGATCCGAATTTAATCAGAGATGCAGAAACACTATCCATTTTGATCAAGGGCTATAGGATAAGAATTAGATATCATACAATTTTGGAATGAGATAGGAAATAAATGTTCAGAAAAGATTTGGGGAATCATAGATTTTCCCTCAAACCAGACAATCTGAGAAGCAAAGCTTGTCCAGAGGCTAAAATAGTCCTAAAGAAAAAAAAAAAAAAAAAGCTTGTGGAATGGTCTATAGAAAACTTTGTTTCTGTGTAGCTGCCATCTACTGCCAAGCTGGAGGACCTGGAGGACCTGGAGCCTCTGTGAAGGTCAGCATTTGTGAAGATCTGGACACAGAGCAAAAGAGAGTGAGGACAGAAACCCAATGGTACCTCTGCAAGCCTGGCAGAACAACTGACCATGGTCACCATAAGAGAGTGATGGATTACTTCTACCTGAATTCAGTCTCCAAATGTCTCACCAATTCTTCATTTTATACACTCTAACTTGGAACCTTACAGAAAAGATGATTATGGGACAATAAACCAAGCCAAGATTGTCCAAACTACCAGCAGTATAAAAACCCAGCCAGGTACTCAAAATCAAAGCAGGTTGGTGGGAAATATTCATTTGGATGAGAAGGAGTCACTTAAGCAGGTGGTCCACATAGGTTCAATATTGGGAGGGGACTTTGAGAATTAAGATTAGGAAGGCAAATTGGTAAAAGTTATGTGAGATTTTAGCAAAAAGGAGGAAATGTTAAATATATTTGAGAGGTAAAATATGGCTGGAGAAAATGTTGAATAGCATTATATCATTTGTAAATCACTTTACAAGGTTTAGAGATTCCTGGTTTGCCTTCCCTTTTAAATATTTATTTTACATTAAAGAAAATAAAACCAACAACCTGAATTCAGTACTGTTTTCTCTACTTCAGACCCATAAGCTATCTGGATACGTTTGGGGAATGAGCACTGAAGTGTGTATTGGGCAGTGATGGAGTGTATGCACCTAATGCATTTGGCAAGTGCTCTGAGGGAAATTACTTTGTTCTTATTCAGACAGATTCTATCGTGCTCTTCCTAAATAAAATGCCTATAACCAGTCATTTTTGTGTGATGAAGAGGGATAGTCTGTACTGAATAAGAAGCAAACATTTTTGAGATTTAAGATGATGGTTAAGCTCTGAAGAAACACACATTGATGCAATTTTTCCTGGTAGCTCAGGTTAATTTTGCATTCATAGAACTAATTGTACTCATACCTATCCAAGGATGCTGCATGATTAGGAAAATGCCTAAGGCTCCTAGTAGTGGAGGGACAAGAGCTTGCAATTCATGAATGAAAGCTAGAAAAAGCAGGTTCTCATAAGAAAAGCCAGTCAAAGATATTACCTCTAGTGAAGCTGCCTTCTTTCCTACAGTCATCTGGCAGTATTCAATATTGTACTTCCATAAGAATACCTATAAGGTAGACAGGATTAAGATTCTCTTATGAATTTTAAGAAACAAATATGCAATTTAAACACTACTTAGCTTTGTGCCAGAACTTCTAGTTGGCTCAAAATGTCTTCTTTCCCCTTCTTTAATAGAAAAAGAGCCCCAGATTTGATAGCTGGCCCATGTGTGCCTGAAGACTACCTTTTCCAGTTTCCCTTAGAGCTAGGTTTGGCCATGCTACTAAGTTCACATTTTGGCTAAGAAAATGAAAGCAGAAGTGGTGAGGACAATTTTCAGCATGTGCTGGTTAAGGGAGATGTACTCTTTTTTTTTTAAAAAAAATTATTGTTTAAGGTATTACAAATAGTAGTACATATGTCTCCTTTTTATTTTTCCCCACTGACCTCCTCCCAGCCTCCCCTACCCCCCCGGCACTTGCCCTTGTCCCCTCACCCTCAGTATCTTGCATCTGCTGGTTGTGCTTATATGCATGCATACAAGTCCTTCGGTTGATCTCTTACCCGCCCCTTCCCAAACCTCCTCTACCTTCCTGCTGTAGTTTGACAGTACTCTTTTTACTTCATTCCACTTTCTGGTTAGATGCAAAGGCAGTTATCTTAGACCAAGAGATTATGTGAAGAATGACTGTCAATCATACAGGTAATCCTAATTTAAAGAGAGGTAGTTTCTGTGGTAGGTGGACACAAATACATTACCACTGCTCCCATCCATAGGTGAAATGGATTTCTCATCTCCTCGAGTATGTGGGCTGGTCCTATACTTTCCTATAACCAAGTCAATGTAGTTGAAGTGATTATAAAATTTATAAAAGGATTGGAAGTGTTAGCTTTTGAAATTTTGTGAATCTCCTTTTGGAAGCCAGTTTTCAACCACACCAAGACATGTCGCAATTAAAATGCCAAGAAAAAGAGAGAATCTTAGAGAAAAACAGTTAGTTACCTACAAAGGAACACCCATACGATTATCAGCTGATTTCTCAATAGAAACTTTGCAGGCCAAAAGGGAGTGCAAGGACCTACAACCAAGATTACTTTACTCAGCAAAGCTATAATTTAGAATTGAAGGTCAGATAAAGAGCTTCACAGACAAAAAAAAAGCTAAAGGAGTTCATCACCACGAAACCAGTATTACATGAAATGTTGAAAGAGAAGAAGAAGAAGAAGAAGAAGAAGAAGAAGAAGAAGAAGAAGAAGAAGAAGAAGGAGGAGGAGGAGGAGGAGGAGGAGGAGGAGGAGGAGGAGGAGGAGGAGGAGGAGGAGGAGGAGAAGAAGAAGAAGAAGAAGAAGAAGAAGAAGAAGAAGAAGAAGAAGAAGAAGAAGAACTCTCTTTTTTAATTAAAAAAAAAGAAATAAAAAAAAGAAATATACAGACCAAAAAAAAAATATATCAGTACACATGTCCCTAACTACTTTAACATACATATCATAAACAGATATTTTGGGTGTAAAATTTATATACATAATAAAATGTCCTTTTCTTTTTGGTTTTTAAAAAAAGAATGAGTCCCTGATTTAGAAGTTTTCTTCACAATTATGGTTGAAATAATATTACACATAGTTGTTACAAAAAAGGTGCAAATTAACCTTTGGTTTTCTGTTAGTCAAAATAAAAAAGCCTTTTTACACACTGCTCATTGTTAATAAAGAAGTTTGTATCAAAAAAGAAGAAAAATATGGCAATAAATACATATCTATCAACAATTGAACCTAAAAGTCAAAATAAACAAATAAGGAATCAAGGAATCTAATGAACAAAATAAACTGATGAATAAAACAGCACCAGAGGCATGGAAACAAGGAAAAGACTGACAAATCTCAGAAGGAAGGGGGTTAGGATGAGCATAAGCAAAGAATTTATCTGCATACAGACAATAAGGTAGTGAAGGCCTAGGGTGGGTGGAGACTGGGTGGAGGGGAGCAATGGGGGAATGGGAAAAAAGGGGAATATCTGTACAGCTCTCAACAATAAAGATATAAAATGAATAAATACAAAAATAAATAATACACAACTAAATAAAAATAAATCTTATTATTACCCTGGAGCCACCTTTCTTTTAGATAGTTCAAATGTTAGGGGCCACATCAAGAGATATGCACAACAACTTCCGGTGTAACTATCACAGATGAGGGACAAAACACATGAATGAGGAAGAACAGCTAGAACATTCTATTCCTAGCTTGCACCTTGAGAAGCAAAAGAAACAGGTTAACACAGGAGCTGCCCCCTGGTGGTCAGTGCGCTCCCACAGCGGAAGCCCCTCTTAACTGACCACCCGTCCCAGTGGCCCACCAGCCTGGCAGCAGCCACTCACTCCCTTAGTAGTCCTGTAGGTCTAATCTCCGGAGAACATGCCAGGCACCTATGGACCAGGTCCACCAGCATGATCCCAACAGCACTGCAAGCACTCCACAAGGAAGAAAGAATATAAAAGTGGCCCACAGGTGGCTCCCGACAACCAGCGCTAATGTCAGCTGGACAGATCCGAATCCCAGGCCAGCAAGAGCATCCTACCGCCCGCCTGGCAGGCCTATCACATCCCAGCTTCCCTCCACCTCCCTTGGGACCCCATCCATGCATGAATTCATGCACCGGGTCTCGAATCTGATATAACCACACTGATTCCTCTCTGGAGACCACTCAGAGGAAATTCTCCTCAATCAAGTTTTAGGTTGATCAGACCTGTTTCAGCATAGATAATGACAGGAACCCTTTCTTTCTCCCTCTTGACCTCAGATTTCAGGCCTCTTCTCCTTCTTGACTAACTTGTTTTGATTCAAGAAACTATAAAACTTAATACCCCAATCCAGATATAAGGCACGCAATAATTTTTGTTTATTTTACAAAAGCATAAATAATTAGACTGTTAATTTTAGTAGCTTATACTTTTAAACTTAATTCAAACACATTTTAAAGATTGAATTGGGAATTGTAAATGGATGCTTTTAGTGTTATGGATTTCATGGTTTTTATTGAGTATTCACCCATTTATTTAATTACTGAGGAGCAAATGTATTGAACACGTTAACCTTTGTAATGTTCCTGACATGTACTGCAGAAATGGCCAAAATATAACATTCTGATATCTATATTGCATGTGTCTCAAAGCTTTAAAATTATTCTGTTTTATCTTTAACATATTGGATGATTAAAATTTGCACAGTATTATTTTGATAGTGCTGTGGTTATTTTAGTCTTTGCAATTGCATTTTTTTTTTCATCTCATAAATTCTTTATTATGATCTTTTGAGTTTTCTGGTGTCTCAATAATTCTGAACCATTCAAAGTGCAATCTCTCCAGGCAAGGAACTTTTCTATCCACCCAAGGGAGAACCAAGATTTTTAAGGTATCAATAGTGATTTTCTCCCTCACTCTATAGGAGGTAAGAAAACATCATATCAAGAGAAAAGACACATATATCAAGTTAATGCTCAACAATGCATCACAGTGAAATGTGACTAGTGGTTCTTCAAAGAAAGAATATCCACATTTTAAAAATGAAATTCTTATTCTGATATTTAATGGCCCAGTTTCAAGTTCTGTTCCTCTGATTCAAAATGCCCTCCTATGTCTTCTTCATTGAAATTAAAAAATATGTATTTCAAGAAAATTATTCAAGTGACATTTAAGATTCAGCTCCTATATGAAATATTTCCTATGTAACACTACTGAATAATTTTCCTTTGTGTAGACATAAGAATAATGGCATTTAAAAGTTGACAGGGACTGTTGAGACACAATAATTGTGCTACTCTGATTCTGATTTCAGACTTGCAGACTTGTACCTCACATTACATTTGCTTGTTGTGGACTGAGCACCAAGTGATAATAGAATTTCTGTGTAATTTATATATCTCGCAGAGCCAACCAGTCTCTAAATCTTGCCAAGAAGCACTCATTTGCAAGTACTGGTGCCCTCACCTTCCTTGCTGCTTGGCTTCCAAGCCTCGGGATCAAATTCTTAAAAGTTATTTTAATGTAACTTTATGTCATGCTATTTGCTTCCTTTAAATCCACTTTGGTTCCCCAATAGTCAGCACTTCTACAGCCTTAGGCAATATATTTTCCTAAAAGAGAACAATAGCTAACATTTTCTAAGCCTTTTGTGAGCACCTCATGACTATAAATTCATTATAATGGAGTAAGTGAACTCCTGCATGTTGTGTCCATATATACCCTCCCAAAATATAAATGTGCTGATTAACACGTAATACAAATGCTTTATGTCCCAAATAGCCACCCAGAGGAAAGAATGGGCCTGGATTATTGCTCAGCATTATGCAGGGGGAAAGAGGCATGCGTGTATAATTAAAAAGCTGCAAATGTCACCGACTTTGTGGTCAGGAGGCTCCTTAAAAAAATTCAAGCAGTTGTGCATTTTGTGACCTTGTCTACCTGCCAAAAGAGAGAGGATTCAGAAAGAAACTGCTGAGTTGAGACAGAAAACGGATTTTAGGCACAGTGATTTCTTTCTGGCACAGAAAGATCAATGCAATACAATTTTAGGGGTGTGAAATGGACACTATTCCAATTTTGCCTATTTTACTCTTAATGTACTACATTCTGAGAAGATTGTTAAAAAGGGCAAAAATCTGAGATCTGAGTCCTTTTTACAGTGACTCATCTGAGTATAGTGGCTCAAAGAGCAGGCATATAGGAGCCATACCAGTTGGGGTCAAATTTCAGCTCCACTGCTTCCTAACTGTACATAGTGGGACCTTGACTTACCAGTGTCCCGACTAACGAGTGTTTCGAGATACGAGCCGTCTCTCAGCCGATTTTTTGCTTTGAGTTGTGAGCTAAAATTCGGGTTACAATCCAGCTTCAGATACCCCATCGCTAGTTGGCGCAGCAAACATCACAGTGAACCCACAACATCAGCCCAGCATCACGTGTCTCACTCGTTCACTTTTGATTTGACATACGAGTAATTTGAGTTATGAGCTCCGTCACAGAACGGATTAAACTCGTAAGTCAAGGCCCCACCTGTAGTCTTAGGAAGATAGTTAATGTCCTGGTAACTCATTTTCCTCATGTTTAAATTAGATATCATAATTTAAAATTAAAAAAATCCTACCTTCTAGGATTTTTGTGAAAATAAAATAAGTTAATATATGCAAAGGTCTTAGAAAAGTGTCAGACGTACAGTAACCATATGTGTTAGCTACTATTACTCAGTGTGGCCCCGCCCACCTTGGGGAATCTCTGTCCTCCGATATCCATATGCATCTGTACTCTCTTACATTTTCTTCATAAAAACTTTCTCTAAATCATTTTGCACATTAAAGGGAGGAAACCAAATAAAGAATTAGTACTTTTCAGCACCATATGTGACAGGCATTATACTAGGTGAGTTAAATACTATACTTGTGAAAGCAATTATTATAATATTTTCTTACATATGGATGATGCCATTCCCTTTACAGGTGAAGAAAGTGAAGTTTGGCCCTGACCGGTTTGGCTCAGCGGATAGAGCATCGGCCTGCGGACTCAAGGGTCCCGGTTCAATTCCGGTCAAGGGCATGTACCTTGGTTGCGGGCACATCCCCAGTAGGGGGCGTGCAAGAGGCAGCTGATCGATGTTTCTCTCTCATTGATGTTTCTAACTCTCTATCCCTCTCCCCTCCTCTCTGTAAAAAAATCAATAAAATATATTTAAAAAAAAAAAAGAAAGTGAAGTTTGGAGAAGGAGAGTGCTTAGACAAGCGCCCATGCTGTGTTTCATTTTCCCCTCAAGAAAACATTTATAAAATTATAAATTTAACTTAATATTTTTAAGATATTTTCATAAAGCCATCTTGGTTCATTTTTTCAAAAAACTTAAGGTAGATACTGTTAATATATCATAGTTGAGCAAATATACTTCCCTTATATAGACAGTAAATCACAGAAAAAAATGCAAAAGTATCTTAATTGCTTTGATTATTTTCATCCAAGTCTTTTATATTGACAGGCAGGACTCAAGTACTACCCTTTTTCTAGAAGAATGTGCATTTTAACAAGTAGCTCAGGCTCATGGTATAAAAGTCCAGTTGAGAAGTTTTGAGCAGTGGTCAGTGGGGGCTGGCATATGAGAAGGAGAATTCGCCTCAGCACTGCCATCAGGTCCCGCAGCCTACTTCCTGCCCCAGCTTTGCGTTGACTAGTCCTTATATACCAGGTTTAAGATGAATCACCTTTGACAAGGTTAAAAATCGCTTCTGTTGATACTAGAGTGAACACCCTACGGAATTAAAAGAACTAGGAATTCCAGGTCAACTCTGAAGATATAGGTAGAAAACTACAGAATGCTGGGGCAGAGGTGATGTTTTCTGCCTCTTTTTTAAAAAGATTTCCAATTCTAGATCTCCAAGGATATGATTGAAATAGTTTTCCTCTAAGCATATGGATGTCACAACTAGAGTAAGGGACTTATGAAAAATGTCAAGGTAAGATTTTTCCATAAGTAAGACTTTGTTTTGCATATCACTTGACGCTACAACTGAACAAAGGCAGTATTTCTGTGGAAGTGTTTTAAAACACAGCTGGCAGCCAAGGCATGCTTCTACAAAATAGAATGTGATGTTCACATAGAAGCAACACTTGTTGCATTGAGGGGACTCCAAACTTTTGGAAATCTACCGGAAATTCCATTTATCAGAGCATCTCAACTAATACAGGGGTATTAGTAGGCAAATGTAGGTTTGCAATGGGGAGTACTCAAAAACCAGAGTTTATTTCTTGTATTATTATTTATTTATTATGTACATAGAGTTAGGGTTATTTATTTATTAATCATTGTATTATTTGCTTTATTATTATTGTTATTATTTCATATTCTTACTTAGGATTTATCTTTTATATAATGATGGTTGGTAATTTAACCTACTTTTGCTCACCCCTATTGGCACATTTATCTCTCAGAATGAGAGAATAGAAAAACTGATAATCTAGATCTAATTTATGTCAATGAAAATAAATATCAGGAATTGTGGAAAGGAAAACTAAGACACCTACACAACATGCAGGTGAATGGCCAGCTAGCAGTGCCTTTCGGTGGCCGTTCTAGACTATTTATTTCCTTCAAAGTTATACAATCAATCATTGTTGCTAAGTGCAGTTACTAAAATAAGTGAATTACATAAAACATCATTAATCAACTTTGCCCCGTTGCTCTAGCTACTAATATTAACTTGCCCCGTTTCCTAGACTATTATAAACTTTCCCCATTTCCCAGACTACCCTTGACCATAGGTGGTTCCATTTCCCCAGTAACTGCCAACATACCTGAGAGGGACATTCAGAGGTCACAGTGGCCACGCACCCGGAACCAGCAGTTTTCTGCGGCATCTACAGATACGCTCCCACAAGGAATGATAAGATACAGTTATTATGACAGTGATGTGGACTAAACATTTGTGCCCTCTGTCCCCAGATTCATATGTTGACTTCCAAATGCCCAATATGATAGTATATGGAGGGAAGGCCTTTGGAAAAGAATTAGGTTATGAGGGAAGAGCCCTGATGAATGAGATCAGTGCCCTATAAAAGAGGCCATTCTAGAGATGATTGCTCTCTGCTCTTTACCACATGAGGATACACAGAAGCTGGCCATATGCAATCCAGGAAGCATGCCCTCATCAGTCACTGAACCAGCTGGCAACTGGATCTTGGACAGTACAGCCTCCAGAACTGTGAGAAATGAGCTTAATTGTTTAAGCCACCCACTCTATGTACTTTTTTTTTTTTTTAATAACCGGCCAAAATAACTAAGACAGTCACCTTGAAGTTCTCAGTAACAAAATACAAAATAACATAAAAGAACAGAAGTCATGAAAGCATAGTTCATGTGTGCTTTATTAGAGAATTTAAACATTGTAAATAAAGATATAGTCTCATGACTATCATCATCATCACCACTATCATCATCTGCTTATTGAACATCTAGTTTGTATAAGTTATTTAAAAATATTAGCTCAAACAAAAAACACTAAAAGGACACAAAACTGCAGGATGTAAGTTATTTCCCTCATTCTACAGAGAAGGAACCTGAGACTCACAGATATTGTGAAGCATGTCCAAGTTTATATACGTAAGAGCTGGGAGCAGAACCAAGTCCACATTGAAAGCGCTGGTATTTGCACTCTTACAGTACATGGGATTCATAAATAGAAGCTTAACTAAGAGGGATATTAAAATTACTGAAAAATTAAATTTAGCCCGATAGAGTCGCAATTATCCCAACACAATTGAAAAAATTTTCCATAGCACACATCAAATGCTGTGGCATCCCTGAAACTTATGAGATGGATTTTATCCATGGAAGAAAGTATTGATAGAAAATTCCAGAAGTCTGGATTGAAACCAGTGCCAGGATGAACTGAAGTTTATAAAATATTACAACTAATTCACAGAAGTTTTATTTTTTGTTTGTTATGTTGTCATTAATAAGAAGTAGGAGAAAAGGTTAGGCCTATTATTTGGAAAAAACAGTAATGTAGCAAAAATATAATAAAATGAGAATGCAGAATGGTAGAACAACAACAACTTTTGAATCTTCTCATGCAAGAAAAATGTTAAAGGTTCAAAAGAGTAGCAATATATAAAAAAACTAAATTTAAATTCAAGGTAATTTGGATATTATAAGACAGTTCCAACTTGTTTTTAGTATGCAGTTTCAGTCAAAGTTGTACCAGATTGCTAAATGAATTTAAAGCTAGGAAAATGAAAATACTATTTTTGTTTAGAGTAATGGGGGAAAAGGTCAAATATGACAAAATATTTTATTTCTAAGCTTATAGAAATAGAAAGTAATAAAAAAAACATGGTATTTGGAAATGGGATGATAAAATGGGGACAAAAATAATTTTTCAAATACCTGGTAGATGGTTATATGAAAGGCTCAGTGAATTTTAAATGATTCTCCCAAATAGTAGAAAAAATATAGAGAGATGGAATTTTTAGGAGTGTGTAATGTTTTGTCAAAGACTTTACCATAAGAAAACTGAAAAAAAGTTTACACACCAAAACGGTATCCCTTGTGGAATGAGTATGTATGTGTTTGGTGTGAATTTACACCTTTTTACTTTATATACTTCCAAGTTCTTTCTACTTATTTTTCAATAAACAAAAATTAGGGGTGGTAGCTTTTTATAATTGAATAATAAGGAAAGGCATGGTGGATACGTAGCAGTTTATTAGATATGGAACTCAATGGAGCAACAATGAAGAGGGCTATAAAAAATTGGGAGAAAGATATTTCCAGGCAAAACAGAGAGCATGTGTAAAGGCCCCGGGGTTGGATGGGGGTTTGGTTTGTTTAAGGAATAGCAAGAAAGACAATATGGCTGGGGAGTGACTGGGGATGTGGGGCGGGGTGGGTGGGGGTGTGTGTGAGGAGACAGAAGGTAATGGAAGGCATGATAATAAGCCATTGACTTTCACTTGGAGACTGGAAGCCATTGAAAGTATTTGAAGAGAGAAGTGGCTTGAACCAAGACATTTCCCCATAGGCTTATTGAAGTATAATTGATTTAAAAAATCATGTATTTAAAGTGTATAACTTGAAACTTTGAGACACATATATATTGTGAAACAATCACTACAAGCTCACTTAGGATGTTATGTTGAGAGTAGACAGAAACTAAAAACAAAGGATCCATTAAGTAGACTACCATAGTTGTCTGAGTGAGAGAATATAATGATTTGGACCAGGAAGAAAGCATTAAAGGTATGAGTAGTGATAGGATTTACTAAAAACAACAACAAGATTTACTAAAAATGGATGGAAGCCCTAAGTTAAGAAATAAAGCATCTTCCAGGATTTTTTTGGTCTAGGCCAGTGGTTGGCAAACCGCAGCTCACGAGCCACATGTGGCTCTTTGGCCCCTTGAGTGTGGCTCTTCCACAAAATACTATGTGCGGGCGCGCACGTACAGTGCGATTGAAACTTCAAGGCCCATGCGCAGAAGTCGGTATTTTGTGGAAGAGACACACTCAAGGGGCCAAAGAGCCACATGTGGCTCACGAGCCGCAGTTTGCCGACCACTTGTCTAGACAATGAGAAGTTTTATTTTCAGGGACAGAAAAAAAATGCAGGCGAAACTTATTTGAGAGAATCAAGAAATTCATATTACAGGAACATAATGTGGTGTTAAATTGAAGGGGTCTATTAAAAGAAGGGGTACTTTTGGCAGTCAATAATTTAATTCATGAATTTAAAAAAGAAGTCTAGGAAGGGGATGCAATTTGGAAAGTATTGGAGAATATGTGATATTTAAATCAATGGGACTAGATGAAATCACACTGGAATGTAATTGGAGAAGTTCAGAGGCTGCGTTCTGGCCATACCAGTATATAGCGGCATACACTGCAGTATAAGGAAAAGTGAGTAACAAATGAGAAAGAAGGAAAATCAGGAGATTGTGCTATCCTTCAGAAGCTACCTAAAACAGCATTTCAGGCAAGTGAGAAAGATCACTGCTGATCGGGCACACAGGTGAAGCCTGCAGATTGATCACTCTACATGGAAACACAGTTGTCATGGTAATCTTGATAACGTACACTTCAGTGGGGTGACTATAGCAGTAGTATTATTGGGATTAATTTAAAAGGGAATGAGAAGCTAATATCTGGGATCCACAAGAATAGACAATGTGAGATGAATCACTTTGCTGTAAAGAAGGGAGATGGGGCCTAGCTGGTTTGGCTCAGTGGATAGAGTGGTGACCTGCAGACTGAAGGGTCCCAGATTTGATTCCAGGAGGCTCAGTCCTCACCCTGGTTGGGGCTTCTGTGGGAGGCAACCAATCGATGTGCTTCTCTCACATCCATGTTTCTCTCTCTGTGTCTCTCCCCCTCCCTTACATCCTCTCTAAAAATCAATGGGAAAATATCTTTGGGTGAGGATTAATAGAGAGAGAGAGAGAGAGAGAGAGAGAGAGAGAGAGAGAGAGAGAGAGAGAATAGAAAATTGATAGTCAAAATAAAAATAATTTTACTTATTTGTTTATTGTTTTATTCATTAAATTAAATATTTCTTTAGGAAACACACAAAGTTTGCATGCTGATTGGCACAATCAAGTAGAAAGGAAAAGGGAGGATTGGAGCAATGTCCTCAGCCGGTGAGTGGGAAAAGGGTGCCATGAACAGATGAAAAAAATATCCCCTTAGAAAGGTTTATCAACAGTGTTTCCATAGTTGAGGAGAGGAAAATGTAAATACATGTAAGGTAGCTGTCTTTGAAAAAGCCACTTTATTTTCCTCCTAAAAAATCAAGCAGGGCCCGGTGGTTAGAGCATCGGCTTGTGGACTGAGGCGTCCCAGGTTAGATTCCGGTCAAGGGCACATGCCTGGGTTGTGGGCTTGATCCCTAGTGAGGGGCGTGAAGGAGGCAGCCAATCAATGATTCTCTCTCATCATTGATGTTTCTCTCTCTCTCCTTCTCCCTTCCTCTCTGAAATCAGTAAGAAATATATATTTTTTAAAAAAATAAAGCAGGGCCCTAGCCAGTTTGGCTCAGTGGATAGAGCATCGGCTTGCGGACTGAAGGGTCCCAGGTTCGACTGTGGTCAAGGACATGTGCCTTGGTTGCGGGCACATCCCAGTAGGGGGTGTACAAGAGGCAGCTGATCGATGTTTCTCTCTCATGGATGTTTCTAACTCTCTATCCCTCTCCCTCTCTGTAAAAAAATCAATAAAATATATTATTTTTAAAAATCAATCAGGATCAGTTTAAGTGATACTTATTTGTCTTTTGATTTCTATTGCCAGATTCTTCCTGCTCCAGTAATGATCATGTAGCGATCCTAAATTGCCACTGTTCCAAATGAGGGCAAGCGTCTGTGCACCTTAAATTATTGTTTGCCCTCACCCCCCAAAATCCAAATTGTGTAAAGGTATAAATGAAGGAAAAAGAAAGAAAAAGAAAGAAAGAAAGAAAGAAAGAAAGAAAGAAAGAAAGAAAGAAAGAAAGAAAGAAAGAAAGAAAGAAAGAAAGAAAGAAAGAAAGAGAGAAAGAGAGGAAGAAAGAGAGGAAGGAAGGAAGGAAGGAAGGAAGGAAGGAAGGAAGGAAGGAAGGAAGGAAGGAAGGAAGAAAGGGCCTGAAAAAAATATATAGCTTATTTATAGAATACAGTAAAGAAAACACTATAATTTTTTACCAAATCAATACCATATGCATTTGAAAGAAAGACCTAAAACAAAAATTAGCAGACCACTACGTGTGCCTGTTTCTTCTGATTTGTACCTGCATATTTATAAAGAGTATACAAACATTGCTACTTCTTACTTTATTCAATACAGACTGTTACCCATTTACTTTCTTTTATAGTAGATAATACTTATTTCATATCTATTTTTAGGTACCATCACCCTTCCATTCTCACAATGTAATTGTGAATTTTTTCTTCCTACATGTAGTATTTTGTCTTGAAAGCCTTCTTGGAAGAGCCAAATGTTTAAGCAGACCTTGTTGACTGTGAATATTCTGAGCAGAGCCCAGGTTGAAATAGATGTTTATTAAGAAACCTGTAAATATTTGTATTTTTCTAGAGGTATTCAATATTCCACACAAGAACCTCCGATCTCCTGCCTGGGAGTTAGTCATGGTTGCCAGAGTTCTAAAAGCAGAGGAAGGGGGAGAAGCTGGGAGCAGGCAGCATTCACTCAAACGCCCACCAGTTTTCTTACAGCTTTGACGCTCACCTTTGTTAACTGCTGGGCTTTAGACTCCTGAATTCAGAGCATTTCCATTTCAGATTCTCTTGGGAATAAACTTTATTTTTCATTCCTGATTTTGGGGAGTTAAAGCCAGGGGTATATTTTTGTTTGTAGCCATGTATATCAGGTCTGAGGTATTCAATTCGTCCTGTTTAAATCATCAGGTATTCTTTATCTCCAAGAATTTTAATATGTAGTTTTGTCTGCCCTGCTAAGTCTGTTATCCTAAGTTATCTGATTTCAGTCTCCTGAAAATGATTGAAATGTTTGTTGAAATTGCTCTTCTCATTCTCTCTGTCGTTAGTCACTGAGAGCTATTCTTAGTAGGATTTGAGGAGCGGGAGAAAATAAAAGTTTGTGAAACATCCAAAATTGTAAACCAAACTGATTAAAAGTTTCCTAAGCATGACACGGAAGGCTAATTCTATAAAGTGAAAGATCCATAGACTGTACTTGAGAGGCAGCAGAATTTGCCACCCCAAAATGTTCCTTTTACAATGGAAATTGTAAGTTGATTATTAAGAAATGAACGGCTTAGGAAAAACATTTGACATCCTCCCTAACTGCTTACAGAAATTTAGATAGAGGACCTGCTCCAGCAAGGGAGATTGTCACAGACAATTATCATTTAATATAAACTTGCGTGTGACAGACAGAGAGGGACCTGGCAGGGCCCCTTTGTTCAAAGTGCTCTCTGTGTCCCACTGTTAAAGGTAGACCAGTAAACATTTATTGAATAAACATTTGCTTTTCCATCTCCATGCAAGTTGTCTTCCTGCCCTTTGAAATCGCAAACGGTGCTGCAGCAGCATGGCTATGGGTGAACCTGAGGGGGTGCGGTGCAAGATTAAAGGAGACAGACAAGAGAATAAAGCTGGGGCTAGGTGGGACGCTGCTCTCTCTGACGGAGAGACAGCGCCATGGCCTGCAAGCCGAGTCTTTATTTTATAGCCAGATCCCACGAGGCAAAGTAAGGGCACGGTTAAGATGTTTACAATGTTCTCACGGATTTTGAATCTACTCAATTACATGCATCTGAACTCTATCAAGCCCACATCACTCAGCCTCCTGGGACCACAGGTTCGGACCATAAGGTCAAGCTTACAGCTATGGCCTTTGGCTAGAGCTGTGCTGGGACTTGCACGTGGTTTTGCCACCAGAGGATCTTGCCCTCTCATTAGTCTGAGGTTTGAAGCTGTCCAAATGCTGTAGCCATTCTCCACACCAAACCACCCCCCACACATTCATCCAAAATTAAAACCATTTATAAATATTGAAAGTTATTAGTTGTAACATTTTGGTAATGACAAAATAAGAGGTGCCTAAATACTAAAGAAAATGATTATAATTATAATTTATCTACACATTGTAATAATCAGTAATGGAAAAGAAAGAGAAATTCTATATATGCTAATATGGAAATTTTGTTTTAAAAGATGTAAAAGTCATGTATATATGTAAAAGATGTACTGTATATATTATGCACTAATTTGTTCAAGCGAATTTATATATATATATATATATATATATATATATATATATATATATATATATACATTTTAAATTACTGGATGATACATAAGACATTATTTTAAGTTATTGAAGAGTAGGAATTTATGATGAGAGGTACAGCAGTAAATTTTGCATTTTACTTTATGTTCTTTTACATTTTTAATAACATGTAATTTAGTGGAATACATATTTATAATTTATGTTTTAAAATTACTTTTTAAATATTGGGGAAAATGTTTGTGATAGTTTGCTAACAGTAAAAAAAAATCCATAATCATGAACCCATTTTGTTTAAAACTATGTGCATAGGTAAAAGTGATAAAAAGTTGGTAAATAGTATATTTTCTTAAAATATTATTTTCTTTTTTAAAGAATATTTTTAGCCCTAGCCGGTTTGGCTCGGTGGATAGAGCATCGGCCTATGAACTGAAAGGTCCCAGGTTCAATTCCTGTCAAGGGCACATGCCTGAGTTGTGGTCTCAATCCCCAGTGCGGGGCTTGCAGGAGGCAGCCAATCAATGATTCTCTCTTATCATTGATGTGTGTGTGTCTCTCTCTCTCCCTCTCTCTCTGAAATCACTAAAAATATATTAAAAATAGTGATTTCAGAGAAGAAGGGAGAGGGAGAGGGAAAGAGAGAGACACATCAATGATGAGAGTAAATCATTGATCGGCTGCCTCCTGCACATCCCCCCTGGGGATCGAGCCTGCAACCTGGCATGTGCCCCAACCAGACATCAAACCATGACCTCCTGGTTGATAGGTCGATGTTTAACTACTTAACCACACTAGCCGGGCAAAATATTATTTTCTTTATAAAGCAAAAAGAACACAAAATGAAAAAAAATTATTTAAAATGTGTAAGAAGGAAAGGAATAAGGCAGATGAAAGAAGAAAGGAAGGAACACCTTCTGCCAATAATGCTACAAAACAATCCCCTGCACTGGATTCGGAAGCTGACGGAAATAACTTCTAAAATGTTATTATGTTCTTGCCGAAACCGGTTTGGCTCAGTGGATAGAGCGTCGGCCTGCGGACTGGAAGGTCCCGGGTTCGATTCCGGTCAAGGGCATGTACCTGGGTTGCGGGGCATATCCCCAGTGGGAGATGTGCAGGAGGCGGCTGATCGATGTTTCTCTCTCATCGATGTTTCTGACTCTCTATCTCTCTCCCTTCCTCTCTGTAAAAAATCAATAAAATATATTTAAAAAAAAATAAAATGTTATTATGTTCTCAATTGTTATGTTTAATTTATTAGATTTTGTGTTCCTTCACAGGTCCTCTTGAGGAGTTAGATGGGATCAGGCAGTTTAGGGTAAGGGCCACAGGGAGGGAAGATGATAGATAAAGAGAAGATGAGCCAGATGGTCAGGATATAAGATAGGCAGGATGTCAACCATAGAAATAAACTGTGCTTCCCTTTGCTTACCTCTCTCTTAACCGTGAATTCATTCCTCATCTGGAGACAACGAACCCAACAGCTCATACTTGCATCTCACGTTTACCATTAGGATTCATCCCACACTTAGTGGTATGCTGGACAAAACCCCCAAACCACCCCCACTGGCCACCTCTGCTGTCCCAGCTTCCGCTCAGCACCCGGAATGCTCGTTATGGGGCAGCAAGGCACAGTTCACCTTTGCATTCCTCTGCCTTTGGCCATTCTTGCTAGGGCCTGAAATGCCTCTTTCCCTCTCCTCCCATTGTCCTCCACTCGTCCTTGTCTCTCTAGTGAGGTCCTTTCCCTCACTCCAAACCACAAAGTTGTCACTTTAGATAGGACCCACCCTTGCATGAGCCCACTTCTCATGACTAGGCGAAAAGTTAACTGTCCCCTGACCACATCTTGAAATAGAAATATACACTTCAAATACTTGTTGACATGTACATTTTTTTTGTAGCAGAGAATAATGTTTTTTTTAAAGTAGAATCTATGTTTATTTATTATTATATCCATTTTTCTTAGCACACAAGTAATCAAAAAGCAGGCCTTTGTAAATACTAGCACATTTAATAGAATAAAAGTTAATGATTCATTAGCATCTCATACAAATAAAGTCATTAGCTGAAATTCTTATCTTTATATCCACAGGTTTATATTATACTCTTTGGTTTCAGCTTATTAGCTTGTTTTCATTTTCTTTCTTATAAATACAAGAATCTCAACTAGGAATTTAATATGAGCCTCTAGGACAATTTTGATTGAACAGTATATTAAATCCACAAATGTCTATAACATATCACAATTTTAGGTACCATCATTTGTATTCCTGAAGCCAACTGAAACTAGCATGCTGGAACTATTTCTGAACATTTCTTTTTACTGGGTAATGGTGTCTCTTAAAATGCTTCAGACACTATCTGAAATTAAATGCGGGATATCAAATATGATCCTCTGGGAGATGAGAACATTTTATGTAATCTCTATGCTTATCACACTAAAAATATCCTAACACACAGCAGACAAGGATGCATCCACAAAATATACTAATGAAGGGATGCTTTTTTAAATATTATAGGCAGTGAGAAAAGTAAACAAATTTAGACCAAGCAAGGATGCGTAGACATACAGAGGACATGGAGGCTATACTAGGTAGAGAACCAGTACATACCCTCTAAATAAGCACACCTCCCACCTTGAAAATGGAAGGTGAAGATAAGAAACAATTTTCCCCAAGCACCAGTAGTGAAAAAAGTGAAGAAACCAATTGCCTTCCAATTAGAGGCTGAAGGGAGTTATATATATATATATATATTCTCAGCAGTGATTTGCTTGCACATAAAGGTCTTGAAGATGTTGAGATCATTTGTCTGCATCTCTTCAAAAGCAGATTGATTAAAATGAAACAGTTCCAACAGTCTGAAACATGGGAGATGACAGCAAAGGCTGTGTCTGTATTTTAATGCAAATGAGAAATCATTTCCTTCCCAAAGCTCTGGTAAAATTATCCTGAATTGGTAAAAACAAACAAACAAATCCCATTGGTTTCAAATACTAGAATTTACTCATAGTAATCTTTTAAAATAGAAAAAAGAATGTCTAAATGTGACCACATTCTGGCCAGTTATTTTTATTATTTTTTTACTTTACAAATATAAGTTCCTCTCTTGTAGCAATTATTATCTGATAGATTGTTTAGTAATTATGGTACGTGAAATAAGTCAGTCAATTCAAGTCATCATTACAGCCTGAAAAGAGAAACAAGTTCCTGTAGAATTTTGGTCATATTTTCAGTGATAGAAATATGAGTGTTTCACATTTTAAAAATCTGAATAATCCAAGATATTGCTCCAGATCTTTGAGCTTAATTTAATACCTGGGTAACTAAAGCCAGGGGAGATCATGGTGACATTCTATGCATTTTGTTCCTTCTCAGTCCAATCAAACATACAAATGCTTCAATTATATAGAGCCAACATATCTGGCTTGAGATTTTGTCTTAAATTTGTCTAAAAAACAGAGCTTTATTGTCCATTCAATTTGGATTGAATGATTGACAACCATTTATAGATTCCATTTACTCATTTTACAGAATCTTAAAATTAGAATTTCACAATAGGAAGAATTCCAGAGGTTTTTTTTTTTTTTTTTTTTTTTTTTTTTTCTGCTTTAAACTTTGCTTTCTTTCATGCCTGGTTAAAATTCAAGTTGTGTAAACAATTTTATCTGTTAAATAAGGAGCCATGATTGATTTCATTTTGAAAAGAATTGGGTAATCTATTGACATTTGCATTGTTTAGAAATTATTACAGTTAACCTGCCCAGAAACCTAATAAAATGTCTTATTCATGGGTAAATTGAACTAGCATATACAATGTAATTTTTGTGTTAAGTAAACTTGAAGGCCAATTGTTAAATAGCCACTGAAGTGGGAGAGGGGGTTATATTTTGTTTCTTCCTATGTCTTTGCTATAAAAAAAAGCCTTTGTATCTATCAAAGTTAGTTTATTCTGAAGCTTGAAATTGAGAGGAAACTGAAATTCAAGAAACAATGGAAGAACACCCTGCACTCTCCTTGAACTTTTCTGCCCCAATCTCTGCATATGTTTTTATTTTGTCCTCAGTATTTTGTGATGCTTTTGAGGAATAATATGGGCTGCTTCTGGTGACTAACTGCACACCTAAACATTCACAGGGCAGCTAACGATGAGGCTGATATCTCTGGATGCTATTCTTGTCTTATACAGAGAGGCACGTAAAGTTAGAGGCCCCCAGGGAAGATTTAAAAAAAATCAGAGTTTAGCATTAGTTCTCCATTGAATGCACAGAATAAGTTTTCATCACTTAACCAACTTCATCACATTGCATTTTTTCTTTTTATTGTAGCTGCCATTATTTAGCATGAAAATATCTTGACATTTTCAGGCAACATTCTTCTTAAATTCAAACAAAACTAAAATAATGCAAAAAAATAAGTGTGTGTTTTCTTTTCAATGTGCTTGTGCACATAGGAAATGGACTTTAGTCAGGGGAAATAAGAAATTGAGGCCTTGGGTGAAGAAATTCTCTGACAACCCTTCATTAGCTTAAAATAAACTAGATGAGGTCTCCTTCCCAGTACCATGTGGTGAGTTTTGGGCTTCTTATTCAGCCCATCCTCTCTTTATTTTTTCTTTCTTTCATTCTAAGCAATAAAATGTGTTCCAAGGGATGTAATTAAAGCTTTCACTGTCATTATGTTCCCATTAGCATTCTTCTCTACTCAGCAATAATCATTTTGAAATTTCTATGTATCATTTACATCCAGCGGCTACATTTTCAATACACCTGTATGTCCACATAAACAATCTCAAAATTGAATATTGTTTGTGTCTAATTATAATTTACTTATGTTAATAACATTTTGCATACATCTTCCTGCAACTGGTTTCTTTATCCACCTCAGATTTTAGAGATTTGTACTTATTGATGCCTATAAAGATAGTTCATCCTGCCATCAACTATAATACTATAACACAATTTATTTATGCAGGTTATTTGTAATTGCTATTGAAAGGAATTTTTATGGGTAAAATAGGCAGGTTTAGGAATTTTTAGGAATTAGGGGGTCCATGGGGAGGACCACGGGGCTACAAAGCTAGGAGCCGCAAAAGGTATACATTCACAGAATAAGGGGCCTGAGAGCTGACAAAGGGTATACCTTTACAGAATAAAGGAGAGGAAGCCATCCATTCACACAATAAAGAAGGCCAAAGGGAATAGAACAACAATAAGGGAGAAGAAGAGGGGAACCTCATGTGAGGTTTGAGCTCTGAGCTGCTGTAGTGACCAGGCAGAGGGGATATCAAGATACAAAGAACTGCAGCCCTTATAAATCTTAGAAAAAAAGGGACTTAGTGGGACTCTCTCTCCCTCCCCACATGGGAGTCCGTGCTTGTTTCTCAATAAACTTCCATCTTTTCCTGTGCCACCTTTTGTCTGTGGTTTCATTCTTCCAATTCACCTGGATAAGGACCCAGGAATCATCCTGACCAGAGGAACTCCACACCTTCCAGTTCCATTTTCGCGTTTCACTATTTGGGTTTTCATTTTTTTATTCAACTTAAGGATTTAGAGCATCTAAGGGCCTTTTCCTCTTTTGCATATGTGATGGTTTCTCAGGAACAAATACTGTGAGGTTGGATTGATAAGTCTTATAGAATGCACATCTTTATCTTTAGTCAATAATACAAAATTTTTCATCAGAGTGATTGTTTCAGTGTGCTTTCAACCCACTTCCTATGTACTCTAAGAGAACATTTTTTTAGTAGATAAAATATGTTCTGTCTACTTTCTGGTATTCTACTTTCTGTTATAATTTAAAAACTGGGTTTCAATATACTTTTATTGATTTAAGAGAGCAAGGGAGACGGAGAAAGATAGAAACATCATTGATGAGAGAGAATCATTGACTGGCTGCCTCCTGCATGCCCTGCACTGGGTATGGCGCCCACAACCTGGGAATGCAACCTGACCGGGAATCAAACCATGACCTCCTGGTTCATAGGTCAATGCTCATTGACTTTTGCCGGCTGGGCTTAAAACTGGTTTTCAAAACTACTTCACTTATGAATAGTCTACCATTGTCACACTGTTCCCTTAGTCACCCGATCCATTTTTATATGATAAAATGAGTCTAAACACTTTCTAGCTCCTGTGTACCCTGATATGGTAGGGAAAGAGAAAGATATTAAAATCTATACCATTGCTACTTCTGGAAAAATGTTTCAACACCATGTTTAAATATTTCTTCTTTTGAACTCCACAGCAGTTAGTTAAACCACTCTATTCTCTTTTCTCAAAATCATTTAACTCCAGGTAATTTCCCTTTATTTTGTCAGATAAGTTACTATGGTATTTCAGGGTTGTTGTTGTTTTTTCCCTATAAGTTTTCTCTGTCAGCTCCTTTGGCAACAGATAAAAATAATGCCCACATGAACTGTTTTACTACATCAGTGACCTTCAGCAGAGTATTTCAGAAATCTTCATCTGTTCCTACACTTTTGAACTTTTTAAATTGTAAAGAGATTTAACCCAGGTAGACATTTTCTTTTTATTTATACTTCAGCAGAAACACTTTATCTAAATGCAATTAAAAGTAAAAATAGATAACCATGACACACATCATTTTTAAGTATTAGTTTCAATTGAGCTTTACTGCTGCCCAGAAAGCCTACTCATTCTCCCTATTTTTCATATACTAGAAGCAATGATTTCTACTCTTTTCTCAAATTATCAAATATATTTTTCAAATTCTGACCCTTAACTGATGCCCATGCTTCCCATTGCACTAAAAATGCAGGAGCAAAGCACAGATAACTTCCAGCTACTCCCAAAGCTGTAACTACCACATTAGCTGGATCCAGGCAGTATTTGGCCTTCCCTCCCATTATGGTGGTGAAATTATCCATTCTGGTGTCTTAGGCAAGTCTCTCTACTTATATGATGAATCTCATCAACTCCTGCTGTTACAGAATTTACCAGGGGACCAGAAAACACACAATGAGCACTCAGAAGATCAGGAACAATACTTTATTACAGGAAGCACTGGTGCTGAATGGCCCAGGGCAGTGGTCGGGAAACTGCGGCTCGGCAAACCACGGCTCCCGAGACAAATGCGGCTCTTTGGCCCCTTGAGTGTGGGTCTTCTACAAAATACCACATGCGGCATGCATGTACAGTACAATTGAAACTTCATGGCCCATGCGCAGAAGTCGGTATTTTGTGGAAGAGATGGTATTTTGTGGAAGAGCCACACTCAAGGGGGAAAGAGCCGCATGTGGCTCGCAAGCAGCGGTTTGCCGACCCCCGGCCCAGAGGAATTGGATCCCAAATCTGAGCACCAAAAGTAGGCAGGGGGGAGGCGGGGGAGCAAGGGGGTGTCTCCCTTTTATACCCTTAGTTTCTTTGTCTCCCAAATATTGACCAGGCTTCTCCTCAATTCATATTTTCCCTTTTCCCAGTTTTTCACTCACTAGATGGTAACTTTATCATTTCTATTGCCAAAGATAAGAACCTTTAAAATATTCTGAACATCTCTCTTTAACTCATTCCTCATCTAAAATATTAGCAAATTGCGTTGCTTTCACCTTCAAAACATCCCCAGCATCACCACCTCTCCCTAATCCTACCACTATTACTTCAGAATAAGTCTTGCAAGCCTCTCATTATGTAGCACCCGAGAGGTTTCCACCCTTGTACTCATCAGTATAGTTTTCTAAACATCAGACAGAATAGTACTCTTGGATGAATGCCAGATATCATGTTACTTATTTTCTAAGATCCCTGCAATTTTTTCATGTATCTCAAAAAAAGCCAGACTTATTGACATGTCTATATTGATTTGGCTCTGGCTACTATACTCATATCCTATCTTCTTTCCCATTGCTCACTTTACTGAAGCTATTTGGTTTCTGTTGTATTCCTCAAGCACAAACATCTATTTGTCTTAGGGTTCTTATATCCAATATTTCAACTTTCTGGAATCCTCTTTCCCAGAAATTTGTATGATTTTCAACATTGCATATGTTATTTACCCAATTAGAGAAGTCTTCTCTAGCCACCATTTATCATATAGAATATCTACCACCATTTTCTAATTGACACTGTTTTTATTTTTTATAGAACATATTATCATCTAACACATTTTATATTGTTTATTAGTCATTAACTTTTTTTAAATATACTTTATTGATTTTTTACAGAGAGGAGGGGACCCCACTGGGGATATGCCGCAACCAAGGTACATGCCCTTGACTGGAATCGAACCTGGGATCCTTCAGTCTGCAGGCCAACACTCTATCCACTGAGTCAAAGTGGTTAGGGCAGTCATTACCTTTTTACTCTGATATAATTAACCACAGTGAATACAGGGGCTGTCTTTCTTTGCTGCTGTATCACCAGAATCATGAAGGAGGAGTTCAATAAATATTTGTTGAATTAATGAATAATGTTGGGATTCCTTACCTACAACTTCCGTGTACTCTCCTCTCCTAATATTTAAGTCATGAAAACTTATCTTCCTTTTCAACATTACATGTCCTACCTAAAACACTTTATATTCACAATTAGCTTCCTCCTCACTTGTATTTTTGCCCTACTCCATTTGGATTTGTTTTCCATTTCAACTGCATTCATAAGCATTCTTGATTATAACCATACTAGTGGCCTGGTGCATGGATTCGTGCATGTTAAAAGGAAATTAATTAGAAGGTGGCCAGTGGGGTGAGACTGGGCAAGATGGGCTGGACACACCCTGGAGCCAACCTCCCTCGGTCCCTCCCCAGCCAGGTACACCTGGGGTGGCACCGTGGCTTGAAGGGCATCTGCCGAGTAAACAGGGTTCCTCTGGCAGGTGGGGTCCCTTGGCCTGGCCTGCTGGGGTTGGGCTGATACTGGCTCTCTGACATCCCCCAAGGGGTCCCGGAGTGCTAGAATTGTTGTCCCTGGGCAGCTCCTGCATTGAGCATCTGCCCTCTGGTGGTCAGTGCATGTCATACCTACTGGCTGGTTGGCCAGTCAGACAGTTGCTTAGCCTTTTATATAATAGACTAGCGGCCCATTGCACGAAGATTCAGGCAATAGGCCTTCCTTTCCCTGGCTGCCGGCACCGGTTTTCCTCCGGCACCCGGGACCCAAGCCTTTGATCCAGCCGCAGCAGAGAAGCCAAGCCTCTTCAGTCTTCAGTCATCTTCAGTCTTCACTCTGTGCCTGCATATGCAAATTAGCAGCCATCTTTGTTGGGTTAATTTGCATAATCATCCTGATTGGCTGGTGGGCATAGCAGAGTGACACCAATTTGCACGATTCTCTTTTAGTAGTGTAGATTCTTATACTTCCTTTAGAAATGTAGGTAAAGAAAAAATATTTTTTTCAGTCTTAGTGCTACTATAAATAATAATTTTAAATAAAAATAAGTATGTTGTTTTAAGATTTGCTGTGGAGAGATTTGGAAGTCAAATCATAGTTTGTTGCAAGCAGTGATTTATTATAATAACACTTTATGATAACTCTACTTTTTTCCAAGGGTGCTAGAGAGATATGGTATCAAGTATTTTTTTTTTTTTATGTGTGTGAAAACTGTATTTATTGTGTAAATTAGTGCTAAAATACAACACTTTTAGTAGGGGAAAATACCAATACTACATTTAAACATTTTTTAAAGTACGGAGTCCAGCTTTAAAAAAATGGGTGGAAAGACAACACAGATACAGATATTAGGATTCTTACCCTGGTCAAATGACCTGTGGTTGAGCATGGCCATCCATCTCTTAAATATCCCTTCATGCTGTATATCACACATGACTGAGAAACTAAAACTTTGAGTAACCCCCTCAAATATTCAAATATGAAGCAACTTCATTGATTATTTTCCACATTTTAATTCTGAGCAGAACATGCCCTACTTAAACTCTTATCCATTTCTAAGTCTCAGATACTCTTCAAACTTGTATGCTTATATCTTTGAACCAAGAACAAGAAAACAAAAAAAGACTTTTTTTCCTCTCTCTTTTTTTCCTCTCTTTTTGTTTATTGTTGCTATTTTTCTTTTGATATGGAATGAACAACCATTTAAAAAGACCAATGAGTTTGCCTTCTGATCCTGGTTTCTCAGTAGCCTTGGGTAAATTTGTCTATTGCAAAGGAAATATTTGAGTATTTATTAGGGGTATTGAAATTCAAACCAGACTTATTACCATATCTACATTGATTTGGCTCTGGCTACCACACTCAGAAAAATCCCTTGGAAAAGGTGCTTATTTATAATTCAGCTCTAGGCTAATCTTTTTCATTCATCCTGAGTAGCACAAATTCTTGTTTATTAATTATTATTCCCAAAGCAATGCTTCAAGTTTTTTTTCTTCTCAGATCTCAACTTTACCATCACCCTTAATTAAGGGCTTTGCCTTTTGCATTTTGGGGAAAATTAAGTCAATCTTGCATGGAGTTCCTTAATACTCTTTTTCCACCCCAAATTATAGAATCATTCATTTATATTTCATTATATTCTCATGGCACAAAATAAGATACAACATATTATATTCTTACCAATCTAGAAGAATGAGCATATCAATTTACTATAATGGTATGATAAACTCCTCACACATATTTCTCTGACCAAACAGAAGCAGTTTATTTTCTTACAAGAGAAAATAAACTATCTTTTCTAGTAGAACAAGGCAGTTCTTTGAGCACTATTCTGTGACTGTCAAGTAAGTACCTATTTTTACTTTAACATACATGAAATATTTGTTTTGAATTTAAAAATTAAAAAATCTTCAGATTTATTTATTTCTCTCTTTCTAACGCATATTAACTCTTTCTCTAAGGTTGAGCACTCTAAAAATATACCAAGTTTTAACATGTAGGTTGTTTTTTTTGTGTGTCTGTGTGTGTTTTTCCACCTTTGGGGAGCTTTGGTGTCAACTTTTAAATTCAAATAATAAACTCAATTCCCTAGTATTTTCATGTGGAAGACATTTTAATTACCTAGATCTAATTGATTTAACCATTTTAAATCTTCATCATTTTCTCCTGGTTTTCATACATCATGTAATTTTCCCAGAATTTTCTGTACTATTCAGTACCAAATTTATACTAATATAAATGGGAAAAATAATTTGGCAAGACACTGGACCAATATGAATGATGACAGCACTATGTCATACTATTATACTCTATCTTGAACTTCATTTTGATGGAAAGTCAAAACACAAGGTGGGATAACAGTAGGGTTATAGTTGTGAATATGCAAAGCACAAGAGTTTATTCTTGGATTATTTATTAATTATTGTATTGTCTTCCATACCAAAAACTGTTAACCTACTTTTGCTCCACCCAGTATTGTCTTTGCTACTAATAATCATCCTAACCAAGCTCTTTTAATACAACTATCTTTTCTAAAGATGATATTTTGTGGAGACTCTAAATTAATGTTTTTAAGAACATTAAAATCTCTCATAAAATGATAGAGAAAATAATATTAGGATTAATTATGAAAAGGTGCCATTTAATGGTATTGTTTTAGGACAAAAAAAATAAGTCCTAATGTGCCCGTTATAATCAAGAGGGAGATATTACATTTTTTATTGATCAGGATAAGTTTAGATTTAGCTTCATCAAACATTTAACATTAGTACTGTCTACTGTTTAGAATTCAGCATGATATATTTGTTGATTTTAGTTGACTTTCCTGAAAACTGACAATGATGTAGGCATTGATCAAGTAATTTTTTGTTTAATCCAGTGTTTGCCTTTTCACAGATCTTTGGATATTACATTTTGGATTTTAAATGCTAATATTTCAAACATTCCTCAATACCCATCCCCAACACCAATAAATAAATTTAATATGAGTTCATGCATTTTAGGTAAGTTTGAATTTGTCTACACATGTATTAAAACAGTCTAAGTGATTATCAAAGACTAGAAATCTTTCAAATCCCAATATAAGTAAAAAATTGTCTTTACAATGAATATGCATCTTGACATCTATTTTATAGTAGGAAAAAAAATAAAACAGTCTGTCCTGTCAAAGCAATTTAAGTAATGTGCCCATAAATGTAATTGTCAATACTATTTTAGTGTAGTCACAAAGTCACTCAATGGTTAATATTGCAAGCTGGAAATTAGAAATCTTGATCTATAATCTAAATAAATGGATTGTCCATGTTCATGAATTTGAAGACTCAATATTGCTCAAGTAATAATTATTACCAACTTGATTTATCCCATCAAACTGTTTATAAATATTTACAACCTAATTCTAAAATGTATATGGAAAGGCAAAAGACTTATGTAGCCAACATGATACTGAAGAAGAAAAACAAAGTTCAATGACTTAAAATACCCAACTTGAAGACATTGATAAAGCTATAGTAGTCAGAAAAGTGGAGTATTGTTGAGACTAGAAATATAGATCAACAAAGCAGTATAGAAAGCTTAAAATGAAATATAGTAATTAAAATGATAATGCAAATCTATAAAACTTCTTGAAAAGGGGAGAAAATTTACATGACCTTGAATTTGGTAATGAAATTTTAAGTAAAACACTATTAGCATGATCTATGAAAGAAAAAAAATTATAATTTGGATACTATCAAATTTCAAAACTTCTGCTCTTGAAAGACACCAATAAGAGAACTATTTTGAAAAAATGAGCCCTGGCCCATGTGACTCATTGGTTAGAGCATCGGCCTGCACACCAAGGAGTCTTAGGTTCAATTTTTAGTCAAGGGTATCTTCTTGGGTTGCAGGTTCCATCCCTGGCCCTACACAAAGCGTATGCAGAAGAGGAAACATTTGCAAAGCAATTAAACCACAAAAATATATGAAATAAACTGAAATGTATATTGCTAAAAGAAAGAAGCCAGTATGAAAAGCTGATATACCTTATAATTCCAATTATATGACATTCTAAAAAAGGCAAACTTATAGGAAGGATTTTTTTAAAAAAATCAGTGTTTGCTCAGAGTTTGGTTGGGGCTACAGGGGGTTGGAGGGTTAAATAAGAACTATAGTAGATGGAATTTATTTTTTAAGATGATGAAATAATTCTGTATGATATCATAATGGTGACTATAAGCCATTGAACATTTGTCAAAATCCATAGAAGTTACAACACACAGTAAATCTTAGTATATGAAAATTTTAAAAAATATAATTTATAGGTCATGGGATCCCAGGATGAAATGCAGAATATAAAAAAAAATCTAGGTATATTGCAAATGTATATGTAAATATGAAGGGGACAGGTAAGAGACCAAGCAAAGGACTTGTATGCCTGTATATAAGCATAACCAATGGGCACTAGAGGGGTGAAGGCATGTGCTAGGGGGGTGGGAGTGTCCAGGGAAAGGTCAAGGGGGGAGGGGGAGAGACATATGTAATACTTTAAACAATAATTTTTTTAAAAAGAACTCTTTTATAACTTAATAGATATGCAGATAGTTACATATAGAAATGTATATAGATATCTTTAAGTAGATGGGTTAACATACACACGCCTCCTTGATCTTTCAATTGAGAGGGCATGGAACAATGACACTCCAGTAGCAATGAGCATATCTAGTGCCACAATATTGGTTTCTAATACTATTCTCCATTAAGAAAACAAAAAAAGTTACTTAGAAAAATAACTTATTGGGAAGTAGTATACAAGACTAGCCTGGAGTGTCTTGTAATTCCGAAAAGCAAGAAAATGCTTAAAAAATAAAAATAAAGGTAATGCAATGATGGAAATATGTTCAAAGGATACAGATGATAATTGAAAGAGCCCCAATGGGACAATCTGAGCAAGAAGGGGGGAAAAAAGTAAACTTGTACTTGATTATAACCTATAGAATAAAATAAATATTAATGAGTCTACACTGAATAAATAAATGCTTGAATAAATAATAACTGGGGGAGAATAGACAAATTTAGAACTCCAAGTAATTGTTTTCAGATACTTCACCTTCAAAGAAGTTGAATATAACTCCTTAGTTGTAGCCTGGGCACAAAGGCTTTTTTTCCAAAGAATACAGTAAGGAGGAAAGGGGGAATTAAGAGTAACTTTTTAGCCCTAGCTGGTTTGGTTCAGTGGATAGAGTATCAGCCTGCAGACTGAAGGGTTCCAGGTTTGATTACAGTCAAGGGCACATTCCTGGGTTGTGGCCTTGATTCCCAATAGGGGGCGTGCAGGAGGCAGCCAATCAATGATTCGCTCTTATCATTGATGTTTCTCTCTCTCTCTTCCTCTCCCTTCCACTCTGAAATCAATAAAAATATATTTTTTAAAAAGAGTAACTTTATGCTTTAAGAAATTGAGAAATACAATCTTAAGTCAGGTAGTCAAGATTAACATCAATAGTAATAAGTCATATTGATATGTATCCTTGATACGATGAGATAAGAATAGCTCTTTACCCTTGTGGTCTACCTTTTCAGAACATATTACCACAGTTTAGCCATAAGAATAGCATCAGGCCAATCTCAGTTAAGTGACATTCTACAAAATATTGGATCAGGATTCCTCAAAGCTGTCAAGGTCATCAAGAAATAAGGAAAGTGATCAAAGCCATCATAATCTAGAGAAGCCTAAGTAATAATGATGATTAAGTATAATGAGGTATCCTGAACAAGACTGTAAAATAGAAAAAGGACAGTATGGATAAAAAAATCTGAATAAATTATGGACTGTTGATAATAAGATATCAGTAATTCTTCATTAATTGTGACAAATACACTATGTAAGATGCTAATAATAAGAGATATTAGGGGTGGAGTATACAGGGACTCTATATACTATCTTTGCAATTATTCTGTATTCCTAAAACTACTCTAAAAGTTTACTAATATTAATTAGCTGATGATGTATTTTTCTAGTCCTCACATGAGGATATGTTTATTGATTTTAGAGTGAGAGGAAGGAAAAGAGAGAATCATCAATTGGTTGCCTGCTGTACGGCATTTGTGCCACATGAATTGAATCTGCAACCCAGGTACGTGCCCTGACCAGGAATCCAACCCATGAAAATTTTCAAGATAAATTTTGGTTTATTGATTTATTTTTATGTTATTTATTTTTAAAAAATATATATTTAAAAATATATTTTATTGATTTTTTTACAGAGAGGAAGGGAGAGGGATAGAGAGCTAGAAACTTCGATGAGAGAGAAACACCGATCAACATCCCCACTGGGGATGTGCCTGCAACCAAGGTACATGCCCTTGACCGGAATTGAACCTGGGACCCTTCAGCCCACAGGCCGACGCTCTATCCAATGAGCCAAACTATATTGGTCAGGGCTAAAATATATTTTTTATTTATTTCAGAGGAGAAGGGAGAGAGAGAGAGATAGAAATATCAATCATGAGAGGGAATTATTGGTTGGCTTCCTCCTGCATCCCCCACACTGGGGATTGAGCCCATACCTGGCATGTGCCCTGACTGGGAATCAAACCATAAACTCCTGGTTCATAGGTCAATGCTCAACCACTGAACCATGCCAGCCAGGCAATTATTTATCTTATTATTGAGAGCCTTGGATCATAGTAGAGTCTTCAGATAAGTAAAAATTGGAACAGAAAATGAGTCACATCTCCATTACTAAGTGTTTTTATTTAATCAGTTATTTTCATTTCCATTAAAAAGTAAATACTTTCTGTGACTCAAGAGTTGGGCACTCACATTTCCCCTTTTTTCCTGCTGCCCCCCCCCCATATTCTCTAGTACACACAAATAAATCTTTTTCTTACACTATAATGATCAATCCATATCCTCATTTGGGAAAATATAAAAAAAGAATCTAAGCAGTGTCATGCAGCTTATTTTATTCTGTTGTGTGGAACAATCAGGCAATAGTGATTATGAGCCAGGTAAGATAATGTGATCAATGTTGACATAGGTTTAGGCTATAGCTGCCTCCAGAATAAATGCCTGACCCTGGGAAAAAGGGTGCATGCATCTGACTTAACAAGTTCAACAAGAAGAAATACATCTGTAACTTACTGTAATGAGACTATTGTAAAGAAGCACATGAAAACTGTCATTGTACATTTTCTCTCCATTCTTCTATTCTTGGTCCGCAACATGATTCTTTGAGACTGTGAAGTAATGGACAAAACTGACCATCTTACAAGAGACCCAAATGTCTGGGGAGAATAATTGAGACATGAGAACACTTGAAGAAAGGGATGGAACAAGGACTAAAAAAGATTTACAGAGCCAGAGCCCTTTTTGGAATAAAAAAGGATATCATAGAAATGTGAGTGGGAGTCAATCAGAGATATTTGAAGAAGATTTTTGAGGTTTAGGAAAGAGTGAGCCATACATAGCTAGGAAAAAGGTACCCCTATGAGAGAGAAAGCTGTAGAAAGATGGTCATTCAGAGATTTTCCTTTGGAATTTCATTTCACAAGACTTTCCCAAAAGTTGTTACTCTACTTTCCCAACTCTTCAAAAATAGTGTCAAGTTTATTTGCAAACACTGGTGTGATAATTATAAAAAAGATAAACAAAAATCCAGTTCAAGCAGTCACGGGGGCATGGGGAGGAGATCAATCTTCTTAAACTATTGTCTTGAGTTTTAGGGGTTAAAGGGAAGTGAGCTCAAGAAAGACTTAAAGCTCAAAAATCTGATTACTTTCTTTTTCAGTATTATTCTGTATTAGTTTCAGGTGTACAACATAATGGTTAGAAAATCATATACTTTACAGAGTTGTCCCCCTGATATTTCAAGTACCCCCCACCTGGCCCATACATAGCTATTACAGTATTATTTTTTATCTCCCATTGACCTCTTCCCAGCTGTTCCCACCCGCCAACACATGCCCTCACCCCTCTAGTGTCTGTGTCCGTTGGTAATGCTTATATGCATGCATACAAGTCCTTTGGTTGATCACTTACCTCCCCCTTCCCTGCCTTCCCTCTGAGATTTAACAGTCAGTTTGATGCTTCTCTGTCTCTGGATCTATTTTTGTTCATCAGTTTATGTTGTTCACTATATTCCACAAATGAGTGAGATCATGTGGTATCTGATTACTTTTATACTAAAATTAGAGGCTTGATGCACGAAATTCGTGCAAGGATTCGGCCCTCGCAGCCCCGGCAATTTGTCTTGGCCCTGGCAGCCCCAGCTTTGTTCATAAGGTCGTCTGGAAGGACATCTAGAAGGGCATCTGAAAGATCGTTCAGCTATCTGGTATAATTACCATATTATGCTTTTATTTTCAAGTTCTCTATCTTTCTGTGTCACCTTTTATTACTCAGTAGTCATATCTGAGCTTCTTTACAGAATGTTAGCTAACTTCCAGGAGGGGGGTTCTATGATGACAAGCCCCAATGTGCAATTAATTCTCAAGCTCCCATTTTCATTGTCATGTTAAAGTCTTATTGATCAAAGCAAGCTATGTGGCCAAGTTCAGAATTAATGTAGAAGTGGGTTACATAAGTATCTGAATACTAGAAGGCATGGCTTATAGAGCCATTTAAGAGCCTCTCATAATTAGAATTTCAAATAAACATAAAATTCCAGCAAATTGAATTTAAATGATTATGCCTTGGGTGATGGAGAGGGTACATGGAAAATAGAGGTTAGGCAATGTTCCAGATTTTTTTTAAACTAGGAATATTGGGTTTTAGTAATTACCTTACGGGGCACAATTACCACTTTAATACAACAAATAAATAACTCTAGTTGAATTTTGTTCCTTGGTGTATTAACAACTGAATTTTGCAGAACTAATTGGTTTCCTCTATATAGCTTCTGCTAATGTGGTTATTTCTAGGCACAAAACTTCTTTTTTCCCACCCATCACATACAGTTTACTGGTCAACACAGTAAGCACACACGTGCACACACACACATACACAAACACACCTGAAATTAAATTTTAAAATAACATAAAATAATTGATTAAATATTTTATAGGTCTGCTTCCTGCATTTTATTTTCCTCATTATTTTAAAAACTAAAGCATTTAAAAGTAGTTGAATGTATTTTGTATTTTAACATAGTACTAATTACTGGTGGGGGAATACAAAATAAGATGTGAGACATCATACTTTAATATGTATAATACCTTTTAATTTCTATATTTCTTCATTTTGTTGTGATTTTGTTGAAACTTTAACTATATTAAAATATTTTATGAGAAATTTTATATACATGTTATGGATAATGTAGTTGAGGGTTAGGAAAATGAAGTGAATGTCCAGAGCTGTACTTCTAGAAGGGCACTGAGTTCAGGTTAGAATTATGATAGATTGAGTAGAATTCCTGTGCTTTCTTATGACAGAATAAATGTGAGCTGTAGGGTTACAGATCTGCGTTTAATTTTTAACATCAACACTTGGGGAAATCACATAAATTGTTAAAATACAGATTCTGTACTTTAAATATTAAAGTAGTGATACATTCTATTATTAGCATGGTTACATTGATATAATTCTATCCAGTTCCTTGATCTCTTTGAGGATATAACCACTGTCTTTAAAAGCTTGCAAGCTAGTTAAGGAGTAAAGTATAATCAATAAAGCAATAGTAGTAGGTATTTAAAAGTGTTAAAAAGAAGAAGGAATAATACAAAAAATCATTAAATGTTAAGTTGTTAGCAGTGAAGGAAGCAATATATAAATTCATTGAAGAGGAAGAGAAGTGGGGGCTGATGCAATCAGGGAGAACTTGATAGAGAAGGTGACACTTGTACTTGGCCTTAAATTTATTATAATCACTGGTAGAAGTGTCTTTTGCCTCCAACCTCAGCAGAGTTCACATTCATTCTCTCTATAATGACAGCTCACAGACATGAAGTTCATTAACAATCACATCTCAACCATGAAGGGCTAACCCTTTGTGCCTCATTGATTAGGCATCACATTGATCTGCTATGCATTATGTCAGTTCACACTCCTCCCTGCTTCCTCCCTCTCTATTGTAAAAATGCCTGCACTTTGCCCTTTCAGGGTCTAAGTATCCAATCTAGCTGATCTTGTCTAGGTTCCTTATCTGGAAAGCACCAGGGTTTTTTTTATAATAAGCACTTACACTGGAGAAAATGTGCTCTCCAAAAATATAAGTGCTACTACTCTAAGTACCTGAGGTAAAAGAACAATTGGGAAATTTAATAAAGAAGAAATGAAATGTTCAATTGGAGACCAAAATTGCTTTACAGCAGTACCATAAAATAAAACACAAAGCCGTTACCCTCAGCATCAGACTATTATTCACACACAGCAAAACAGGAAGTAGCCCTCAGGGTTGCTTGACCAAAAATATATGAGTGATGCGAGTTTCATTTCTTTCCTTTTAACCTCTGAGGAACAATGGGTAAGGGTAAGAAGACTCACATTCAAGCACATGGCAAAAATACATTCTTTTCTAGTCTTCTACCATCTTTCTTGTAGTTTATTATGATAAAAAGGCAATAGGTTGAATAGAATATCTATCCTCTTTATTCCCTTAGATAACGATGCCAGTGAGAGGTAGAAATTGACATTATCTTTCAGAACTGACACAAATTCTTTCCCATGAAAAAACTAAAGGGAAAAATTGAATCGTTTGCTTCATAGTCCTACTTGATACCTAGTGAATGCCTGGATCATTATAGCACTCAAAAGCTTTTGTTGAATCAACAGGCCAGAAGCTATTTCTGTAGAGAGAGATTACAGTCTGAGTAGCAAATGAAGAGGAATCATGGAGGATTTTCTTGACTCTGTTTGTTCAAGGAAGCACACTAACTTTACTCAAATAGTGTGTATTTGGGATGGCTTAAGAAGAGATCTGATAGAAAGTTATTTCTTGTCTTTTTGTCTAGACTACTTGTCTATTTCTTCAAAATTAACATACTATTTCCTTTTTGGTATTGTTAATCCTCATCCGACAATATTTTTCCATTGATTTTTAGAAAGAGTGGAAAGGAGGAGGAGGAGGAGAAGGAGAAGGAAGAGGAGGAGGAGGAGGAGGAGGAGGAGGAGGAGGAGGAGGAGGAAGAGAGAGAGAGAGAGAGAGAGAGAGAGAGAGAGAGAGAGAGAGAGAGAAACATCTATGTGAGAGACACAGTGATTGGTTGCCTCCTGTACTCACTCTGACCAGGCCAGGGGATGGAGTCTGCAACTGAGGTACATGCCCTTGACCGAAATTGAACCTGGAACCCTTCAGTCTGGGTGACCAACGCTCTATCCACTGATTAAAACTGGCTAGGGCTAGACCTGATCTCTTGACTGTGTTTCTTTTGCTAGAAAGGTAGAGGAGAGAATGTTTACAGAAAAAAATAAATGAACTGTATTTGATTGATTATGGATCATGTTTATTAACACTAAAAATCTTGGTTGCTATCTTAATGAATCACTCATATACTTGGCTATCCTTCTATTACTATATACATGAGAGCTCGATCTTGAACATAATTTTTATAGGCCTTAGCAATTTTATCCCATTTTGAAATATTTTTTTCCTTTTATCTTTCTCAGCCTCTAATTAAATCTCACACATTGTTATAAGCAGGTAATATCCTCATAGTGTGCATTCTCTTTTTGCCCAAGCCCTTATTCTAGTATTTTACAAATAATTTACCAAATGATGACCAAGAATTTAAATTGGAGGCAGCAGTGCCCCTCAACCTTTATTATATATATCATACACAGACCCTCAGTAATTAGACAAATGTCACATGGGAGTCATTTTGGGAAAGGGGAAATATGGAAGTGAAAATCAGTGAAGATTCTGTATCCCCACCATTCTGAGCCTTTAATTCCTCTACATAAGGAAGAAAGTGTGGCTATTAAACAAAACCTGAAAACTACTGTTCTCTGTAGCACACTAAATTGATGGGTAAGAAAGCTCTTCCCATAAAAAGGCTCATTTTAATTGCAACACAAGTCTTTTTTAAGGCAATGGCCCCGTTATTCTCCAGCTCAACCTTGCATGATTGGCACAGTAGAGATTTGGAGGGAAATAAAGTGAACACAAAAGGAAGGCCGGCCAGAAGAATGTTTTAAGGCAGAAATCAACAGCATCAATCCAACAGAATCCCCAGGAAAGACCTAGTCACATAGAGCATCATTTATTGCGCACTTGGGAAGAACTCCCGGAAGCATCCATCCCGCACCTGGCACCTGAGGCTGAGAGGAGGGAAGTCTCTCCCCAGTTGTTTTCCTAGCCCAGCGTCACCCAGCCCTTAGGGAAACATAAGAGTCACATTTTGCAAATACAGTGTAGTCAGACTCATCTGCTACAAAGCACTTTTTATTTTCTGCTCTTGAATGCAGTCTGGTTTCCTTCCTGATTTTCAAGTAATTTCAAACTTTTTTTTCTTCAATATTTAATCTGAGCCTCTTGACAGTGCCCATGAAGCAAGCAGACACCTGTGGGCTTCTGTGCTTCCTCAATTCTCTCCGCAGTTGAAAAGTGTATTTTACTGACCTGTGAAATCCAGCCAGTGCCCAAAGGTTTCTATAAACATTTCCATTAATCTTTTATATTGCGTCTCTCCAAATCTTGGTATTTTTTCTCAGTCCTTCAGACTTGATAACTGCCTCAATTTACTATTACAAAAGCAGCGACCATAGATTTCTTCAAGTAGAGAACCAATGTCTATTTATTTATGAAATAACCTTAAATTGATCAGACCTGTGCCTTTTTTCTTTTAATCACAGAGGTCAAATATCTGTCTTGGCAGCATTACCAGCCGTGTCCTAGTGCTTGCTTAGTACTAGAAAATTCACTGCGGACAGAAAAGTTAGTTCAACTTCTGAGGTAGATGGAGGGGGAAAGAGGAGGAATGATATTGACAATGGGATGGAAGCAGTGGTAAAGTTATAAAATAATAATAATTTGAAATAATGAGTGACAAGAAAGACAAAAGAGAAGTACAGAAAGAGAGTTAAAGGGACAATAAAAAACTAAGCATGGTAAGCAGATAGAAAACAACACTTATTTAGGTTTTATCTGATCTGTCCAAAACTAAGCCAGAAACTATATTTGAACCAAGAGTGATACTTATTTTTTTCTAATTGAAAAAGTATAATTAATCAAACAAAAAGAGAGAAGCAAACCCAAATGAGCATAGAAAGCAAAGGGTCCTGAAGCGTGGCGAGGTTGTGGACCAATTAAGAGTTGCTGGAGTGGGGGCTGGGTGGAGGGGAGCAATAGGGCAAAATGGGCACATCTGTAACAGTGTCAATAGTAAAAAAATAGAAATCAGAAAAAATAGGCAATAGATCAAGAAAGTATTAAAGCCAGCATTCCAGCCTTCTTTGTCAGATTCTATACCAAAGATTTTTCAAAAGATGAGAAGGAAAAGAAACCATGCTCACTAGAATGGAAAGACAAATCTTCTCCAAAATGGAATTTATCTGTACAGAGTGACTTTTTAATTTTATTTTTAATATTTTTAAAGGGAGTGACTTATTAAATTGGTCCATGATTTAAGGCTTTTTCACTAACATTTTGCCAAGTTAATATTAATGTTTCATTCTCAATTGATGGCTTCCTCAATTAAAGCAAGGACTGGCATTCTTTCAAAAGATTTTCTTTTAAAGAAACTTAAACTACACTCCTTCTTTTAAATAAAATATTTAAGAATTGACTCTGATGTGAATGAATGTGAAGAATGACAAAAATTTGTATCCTTTTCAAAATATTTTCCCTCATGTAGTAGATAAACTTAAACTTCTCTTTAAATTGGGTTCAAAAAAGAAGATGGTCTATAAAACTCAAAATAAAAAAAAATTAAAAATATATCTTGTTTACATTGAAAGGATAGATATAAGCTTTTCCAATCAATCTCTTGAAGATACAAATAGGAAACAAATTGAGCTCTTATCAAAAACGTTGTAATTCATCCATCCTTTTTTAATGTGGCTGATTGGATTTGTGCTTTGGAATGGAAAGATAGAGTCTAGATCACAGAAGATGACCTATGAATGTAGACTAGTGGATGTAAATCATTTTGGCCCTGGGGAAATATGGGATAGATATGCTATACCTTGGGAGGTAAGCATGAAGTTGGCTCAGGAGGACAGGGCAAATTGTGACTTTGCAAAACTTAAAAATTTACTTTCCAGCTGGGATGAGACTGTCATCGCAAAATAAATCTAGCTTCAAATACCAGAGGTTACCTCATAGGGCTGGCCGACCAGAATATCAAGGATCATTGAAGAATCACTTGCTCTGAATAAGAAAATCTTGATACCAAATGCCTGTGCATATAATTGCCTTCTTAAACAACTCTGACCTCAGATCTGAACCTGAACAGTGCTGAGTTGAAGGAAAGAGACCCATAAGCCCTGGGAAATAGGCAGAGCCTGGCCATGGCTACTGAAGAAGTTCTTGACCTCTTCCACAGTCTTGTCTAGTGTGGATCCCGACCCTTTATAAGCCTGATAATTAAACACAAAAGCGTCTCAATATCAAAGACATTTCTAATGCAACTCAATTGTCAAGAAAGTCAGTGCATTCACTTTTCAGCCTTTGTATTCAGTCATATTTCTGGGAACAGGAGAATAAAGGTATTTTTCCCGTTAAAAATAAAGAAATAAAGCACACAAAATGTCATGCATGACTATAGTAATAAAGATATTTCTTTACCTGTATATTTTAATACCTCTGGAAACATCATTAGAGATAAAAGGCCTCAAAGTTGTTTGTTCTTATTTAGAAAGAATAAAATGAATACTTTTTCTCATTTATTTAGAAAAAAAGAACCTGTCTTCCTTTTAATAGTAACTCAACTCATGACCAGATATTATCTTAATTTTGCTACAATCAGTTCAGTGGTCAAACTCCATATAAAGCATTCTGTTTGTATTAAGAAGTTTTTTTTGTTTTTGTTTTTTAAATATATTTTATTGATTTTTTTACAGAGAAGAAGGGAGAGGGATAGAGAGTTAGAAATATCGATGAGAGAGAAACATTGATCAGCTGCCTCCTGCACACCGCCTACTGGGGATATGCCCGCAACCAAGGTACATGCCCTTGACCGGAATCGAACCCGGGACCCTTCAGTCTGCAGGCCAACGCTCTATCCACTGAGCCAAACCGATTAGGGCCTAAGAAGTTTTTATCCTTTAAAATCCCTCTTACATTCTGTAACTCAGAAGAATAATTTATCAGATTACATATGTATTATTATTATATATCTCAGGTCAGTATTATCTGACAACTTATAAGTGAGCCCATCTGATTTTATTTATTATGAAAATCTCATTTATGAATGTTCTATTTTAAAGAATGAATAACTGAAGTAGTAATAAATTATATTATTAAAAAGTCTTTCTTTACAAAAGACTTCAACTGGGATTTATCATGTAATGATTTCCTTTACTGTCATTGTTTATTCACACACATATAACTAAAGGAGATACAGTGAGGGACTGAGAGGCTAAGATAATTGCATCTAAGCTGTATGATATATAACCACCCAAATGAAGATGAAGCCTTCTGAGTAGAAACTATGTCCCTGGTAAAATAGTACAGTTGGACCACATATTGACTTACACAAAACCTTTTATCTTCTGAAATAAACCTGACTGTTAAAATAAAATCCACTTGCCAATGACACAACCATTACCTCATAGTGTGATCATAAATATTCTGTGTAGAATCCTCTGCTTCCCTGACCCCTCACCCATTATATTTATTACTTGAAATAAAGCATGAAGATATGGTATTAACAACTGTTTTTAATTTTCTCAGAGGCTGAACTCAGAAATTCAAGCTCATCTTTTAGGTTCTTCTCCCACTTAGAATGTGAGCCTTATATAGGTAGTGATTTTCTCTAAGTTTTTCCTATTATATCAGCAGCACTGAGAATAATTTCTGTTTATATATTATACTAGGGGCCCGGTGCACGAAATTCGTGCACTGGGTGTGTGTGGGGGGGGAGTGTCCCTCAGCCCAGCCTGCCCCCTCTCACATACTGGGAGCCCTCAAGCGTTGACCCCCATCACCCTCCAATCGCAGGATCGGTCCCTTGCCCAGGTCTGACGCCTCTGACAGAGGCGTCAGGCCTGGGCAGGGGACCCTCATTTCCCCTCATCACTGGTTCTGCCCCCAGCCCCGGCCTGATGCCTCTGGCAGAGGTGTCAGGCCTGGGCAGGGGACCCCCAGACCCCTCCGATTGCTGGCTCTGCCCCTTGCCCAGGCCTGATGCCTCGGCCAGAGGCGTAGACTCCCATCACCCTCTGATCACCTGATTGGCCCCTTGCCCAGGCCTGACGCCTCCGCCAGAGGTGTCAGGCTTGAACAGGGGCCCCCATCTCCCCCGATCACTGTCTCTGGTCCCCACCCAGGCCTGAGGCCTCTGGCCCAGGAATCATGCCTGGGCAGGGGACCCCCATCTCCCTCTGATCGCTTGCTCCATCCCCCACCCAAGCCTGACGCTTCTGACCCAGGCTTCAGGCTTGGGCAAGGGGACCATCATATCCCTCCAATCCCCGGCTCAGCCCCCCACCCAGGCCTGATGCCTCGGCCAGAGGAGTTGACCCTCATCACCCTCCGATCATCAATCACCGGATCGGCCCCTTGACCAGGCCTGAGGCGTCCAGCAGAGGTGTCAGGCCTGGGCAGCGGGGACCGGCAGCTGCAGCGGCCCTGCAATCGTGGGCTCTGCTTTAGGCCCAGGCAAGGGACCCCTAGCTCCCGGGACTGCCAGCTTCGACCGTGCTCAGCTCCCATCGCTGGCTCCACCCCTACTTCCTGCTATCACTGGCCAGGGCGGCAAAGGCGCCTGATTCTCCAATCATGGCTGGGGGGCAGGGCAAAGGTGGCCCCGCCTTTGCCCTGCCCCCCAGCTCTTAGCTCCCCCCTGGGTTTCTGATCACTGTCAGTGGCAAGAGGCTTCTTCCTGCTTTCCCTTTCGCCTCCCTGCATTGTGCCTACATATGCAAATTAACCGCCATCTTGTTGGCAGTTAACTGCCAATCTTAGTTGGCAGTTAATTTGCATATAGCCCTGATTAGCCAATGAAAAGGGTATCGTCGTACGCCAATTACCATTTTTCTCTTTTATAAGTTTAGATGTTGACATATTTTATTTATGGTAAGTAGAATGAGTGAGCTACTGTAAAACCAGCTGAAATGATGTTAACATGCATTATGGATCAAGAACCCAAACAGTGCAATGAGGGCTCTTCCTGGCCCCTTCAGTATCTTGATTCTGCTTGGTCTTGCCATTTTTTCTTGTTTACTCATATCTCTTTTAATGATGGCTTTGTGTCCCATCGTGAAGTGAAAATAGTCATTGGAGCTGAAACCGGTTTGGCTCAGTGGATAGAGCGTCGGCCTGCGGACTGAAGGGTCCCAGGTTCGATTCCGGTCAGGGGCATGTACCTGGGTTGCGGGCATATCCCCAGTAGGAGATGTGCAGGAGGCAGCTGATCGATGTTTCTCTCTCATTGATGTTTCTAACTCTCTATCTCTCTCCCTTCTTCTCTATAAAAAAATCAATAAAAAAAAAATATATATATATATATATATATATATATATATATATATATATATATATAAAGAAAATAGTCATTGGAAACCCAGACGCTTTCCTTTCATTTGTGATATAGTGAATAATCATCTTATATCAGTGACGGCGAACCTATGACACACGTGTCAGAGGTGACACACGAACTCATTTTTTGGTTGATTTTTCTTTGTTAAATAGCATTTAAATATATAAAATAAATATCAAAAATATAAATCTTTGTTTTACTATGGTTGCAAATATCAAAAAATTTCTATATGTGACACGGCACCAGAGTTAGGGTTTTCAAAATGCTGACACTCCGAGCTCAAAAGGTTCGTCATCACTATCCTATATAATAAAAGCCCAGCGACCGAACAGCAGAACGTCCAGAATGACCAGTCGACCAGTCACTATGATGTGCACTGACCACCAGTGGGCAGATGCTCAATGCAGAAGCTTCCCCCTGGTGGTCAGTGCACTACCACAGTGGAAGCGCCACTCGGCTTTATGGGATAAGTGGCTGTTCCTGCTGCGAACCCCAAGCTGACGGCAGGAACCTGGGCTGAGATCATGGCCTCCTTACCCCAGCCTCTTCCTCTGAGCACCCGCAGGCCGGGCTAAGCCACCACTGCCAGATTCACAGAACTGACCCTGGAGCCTGGGAGGCGGGTTTGTGGCCACCGCAGGACTGAGGCCTACGCCACCGCCTTTCAGTGCTTTTTTCCCTGGGCCTGGCCCCGAGCAGGTCTCCTGGAGAGGCAAGTGCTCCGGCTCCACAGAAGATGCCGGACCACGGATCAGCCACTCAGAGGGTAGGTCCACAGCTTCTCAGCTAACCAGGATGAGTGGCACTCCCACAGCAGGTTAATCCCTGCAGGCCATGCTCCCACCAGTGCAGGAATCCCGTGCACCAGGCCTCTAGTCAAGTATAATGGGAGAACTCCAAATGGCCCCTTTGTGTCTCATACCAACACCTATTGCCAGGAGGCAGATGAAGCCACTGGTTGGCAGGACCATCCGAAAGAACCACAGTGATGAGGAAGGGTACACTTGGGGGGGAAAGATAAGTGCTGAGCAGAAAAAAATGAAGTCCACTATTTCTTTTCCTGGTTGGTATTCCAGTCAAAGTTAAGTCAAAGTAGGTGTTATCTCCTTGCCTCAAAACACAATTTACATTCTTATGTCTACATTCCCATTCTGGTTAATAGTGGACTCAATTAATTTGATGTCTTATTTTCCCATATGGATTACTTGCCTTTGGACCTTTCTTCTTTTCTTCAGTCTCTGCCAGTTAAGGGAAGAGCAAAATCTGTCATTACTTTCTCACTTTGAAGTAAATGCTCAACTAAAAGGGCAATTACAATTTTTACCTTAAACATAGAAAAAGGTCATTGTTTTGGTAATTTTTGTCTTTTCTTTGAAAGCTCTTTGCTGTAGAATTAGGAAGAACAAATGTTGCAGACAAAGTTGAAAGGGTTAGATGTGATCTTTTTGTTCTATTCAGAACTTCAATGGATTGGATGAGGTTTACCCACATTAGGGAGAGAAATCTCTTTAACTCACATTCTACCTATCTAAATGTTAATCTCATCCAAAAGCACCCCTCACAAAAACACCCAAAATAATGTTTGACAAATTATTTGAATACCATGTGGCTCATGATAAAGTTGACACATAAAAGTGACAATCACAAGTACTCTCCTTGTCAAATTGGCATCATACACATTTGCTTAAAACATACCCTAACTTATATGTGGGATCTAATGAACAAAATAAACTGGTGAATAAAATAGATCCTGAAACATGGAAGCATACAATACATTGACAAATCTTGGGGAGGAGAGGGATGAATTAACCAATGAACTTATATGAATACTAGAGGCCTGGTGCACAAAATTTGTGCACTCAAGGGGGTCCCTCAGTCCAGTGTGAACCCTTTCACAGTCCAGGACCCCTTGGGTAATGTCCACCTGCCACATTAAGTCCGCTCCCTGCTGCTGTGCTTGCCAGCTGTGGCCCAGCTTCTGGCTGAGCGGCACTCCCACTGTGGGAGCGCACTGACCACCAGGAGGCAGCTCCTGCATTGAGCGTCTGCCCCCTGGTGGTCAATGTGCATCATAGTGACTGGTCGTTCAGCTGTTCAGTTGATTTGCATATTAGGATTTTATTATATTGGGATATACATAACCTATTGATACAGACAATAGCGTGGTAAAGGCCTGGGGAAAGGTCAAGAGCAGGGTGGAGGGGATCAATGGAGGACATCTGTAATACTTTCAACAATACAGATAAATTTAAAATAATAAAAAATAAATAAAGCAACCATCAGAAGGATCCACTTACAGATTAGATGTGGGATGTCCAGGAAAGTGAGGAGATCCACTAAAAAGTTTTACACCCCATATGTTCATCTAAAAGGGAAAAAAACATACTTGATGTCCAAATAAAGACAATAACACAATAAAACAAGTATATTCCTCCACCTAATATGATGCAGCTATCCTGTGTACAACCCAAAACATAGAAACCGTTTTTATAAAAGAGGTCGCAAAGTCGTTGAGTGATCTTTGCTGTCCTTGCTGATATCCCATGGCTTAAATACTGTGATATAAAATCAATACTTTTATGTAAGATGCAACAACTTATCCTTCACTTCCATTAGTGGATGGAGTGCTGCTGTGCATGATCAATTTTATAGCTTAGTGGGTCATGTAACAGCCAGTTCATGATAGGCATAATAACTTGGTGGCTTATGGTTGAGTGTCCAATTTTTACCAGAGCTCAGTAGCAGCCCAAACACTGTTTCTAAAAAAAAAAAGAGAGTAGTTATCTACAGAGAATGGTAGGGTTTTGCTTCAAAATTTTAAACTTGTGCTGAGTGTCAATTACAGACACCTGCCAAAGGCTTCAAACAGCATCGCTATCTGATGCTGTGGCTTCATGCAGCATTGGATCTACTGGATCATATGGTCCAATCGGCAGAGCCTTCTCTTATTCTAAGATCCACTCAACACATATAGCTTTTTGAGTCATAAAGTAAGTGGACTGGAATAACACACCCAAATGAGGAATATGTTCCCTCCAAAATGCAAAGAGGCTCTCCATGCATTGTGCCTCTTTTTCACTTGTATGAGGGACCAGAAGCAACAGCTAATCCTTCATTTTAGAGGTGATGTCTTGACCTGTTCCACACTACGGGGCCCCTAGAAATTTCACTGAAATAGAAGGCTCCTTAAATTATTATTTTTCTTGATCACTAAGTCCAATCAGTAAAGCATCGTCAATGTACTGCACTAGTGTGATATCTTGTGTAAGGGAAACACTAACAAGATCCCTGCTAACTAGGTTATGACATAGGGCTGGAGAGTTGACATAACTGAAAAGTAGGAGAGTGAAGATGCATTACTGGCCCTGCCAGCTGAAAGCAAACTGCTTCTGGTGGTTCTTGTTGGTGGGTAGAAGAAAGCAATTTGCCAGATCAAAAGCTGCATATCACATAGTAGAGGATGTATTAATTTGCCCAAGTAATGAAACTACATCTGGTAGAGAAACAGTGATGGAGTTACTACATGGTTAAACTTGTGATAATCCACCGTCATTACCAAGACCCAGCTCTGTCTTCACAGGCCTAAGAGGCCTGTTGCACAGGGACATGGCAGGAATCACCACTCCTGCATCATTCAAATTTTTGACGGTGGCATTATTTTTTGTAATCCCTTGATTGAGCTATTGCTTTTGGTTTACTATTGAAACAGGAATTTTGGGGGGTGAAAAAGACAGATTTTAGGAAATTTTGGAAATTAAGGGGAGCATGGAGGAAGCACAGGGCTTCAGAGCAGCAGAAGGTATATTTCCATAGATTAGGGAATCTGAAAAGCTGCAACAGGTATATTTCCATAGAATGAGGGATCTGGGAACAGAAAAAAGGTCTATATTTACAAAATAAAGGGAAGACAGACTTCATCCAGAAGGAGAAGAAGCAAGCCCAAAGGGAATAGGAAACAATAAGGAAGGAAGGGAGGAGTTACTATAGTAACCAGGCTAAGGGAATAGTGACCAATCAGAGAAGATATCAAGGCACCAGGATCTGCAGCCTTTATAAACCATAGAGAAAAGGAACTCAGGAGGACCCTTTCCCCCTCCCCATGAGGGAGTCCATTCTGTGGAACTCTTCCCCCTCCCTACTTGGGAGCCTGTACTTGTTCTTTAACAAATCTCCACCTTTGTATACACAGTGATGGCAAACCTATGACACGCATGTCAGAGGTGACACGCGAACTCATTTTTTTGGTTGATTTTTCTTTGGTAAATGGCATTTAAATGTATAAAGTAAATATCAAAAATATAAGTCTTTGTTTTACTATGGTTGCAAATATAAAAAAATTTCTATATGTGATACGGCACCAGAGTTAAGTTAGGGTTTTTCAAAATGCTGACACGCCAAGCTCAAAAGGTTCGCCTTCACTCGATACCATCTTCTGTCTGTGGATTCATTCTTGGACTCTGGCAGACAAAGAATCAGGGTTCCAGTCCAAAAATTCCGTTTCACTATTAGGTAAGTTTCATGGGGATATGATTGGAATTGCCATCCGTGCATCTTTCAAGTTCCTAAAGGAGGCACTAATTTTTGCAGTTCCTCAAAGAATGTGATATTGCTTTAGGTTTATTATTTCCCTCTTTCGAGGTAATTCTAGTCATGTTTTTACTTGGCTTTTTCTACCCTTTTGACCTTCACTGCACGGTTTGGTGAATTTAGTGTGAAGGTTCTAAAAGCTGTTGTATATTTCTATCCCAAATATTTATTCTGGAACTGGGGAAGTAAGCACAGAATCCGTTTGGGATCCACTGGGCCCTTTTTGACATAGATTATAGCTAAAATGTGGTTGGGTCATGTGACCTCCATTATCTTCTATTCTGACTTGTGAATTGCAGTGACATTTTGAGTCTCCTGGGCTTAGAGTGAATTCACACCTGTATTATTTAGCTCCCAAAATGTCTGATTATTTTCTTTTCCTCAATACAGGTACCTTCTTAAAAGTTTGTATATCCCTTTCTGAAAGGTGGGAGAAATACATGTGTGAATAATTTAAACCCTGAACACACTTCCTCTCAAAGACTTCCAAAATATTTAAATTGTACAAAATTACCCATGCATCTTTTTTTGTGTATATTATCATCCAGACCTCACAGTTCTTGTCCTCTTAGCTCTCCTACAATCACTAGGATCTAACTAGAACTGACAATGGTGCTTATTTAATTTTTTGACTCACTTTAATCTTAAATAGCACTGTGCAGTTGAAAAAGTGCTTTGGCATAATTTATCCCAGTAGATTAATGCAATATTTTGATAAAGGAGTTTAACTAGATATGAGCATTAACATGAGAAAAATGACCTATGTCATATGTGTCATTAATATTACTCTATCCAAAACAGACAGAGATAATATCTTCTGAGGACACACATCATTGTTTACTTTTAGTTTTGTCTCATTGCTTGTTCCTCAATTATACCACACTGAGAAATTTACAAACACTGTAATAATGAGAATGTCACGTATCAACTTAATTATATTTTTTGATTTCATGAAAAGTGAAAAACTTGTGAAATATGTTGAATTAAGATTCATTACTTTTTATTGAAATACATTTTATAACTTCCTTTTTTTCTTTTTTAATAATTTTTAAAATATTTTTGATTTATTTCAGAGAGGAAGTGAGAGGGAGGAAGAGCTAAAAACATCACTGATGAAAGAGAATCATTGATTGGCTGCCTCCTGCATGCCCCCTGCTGGGGATCAAGCCCACAACCTGGGCATGTGCCCTTAACTAGAATCATTGACACTCTATCCACTGAGCCAAAACAGCTAGGGCGATAACTTTCTTTGTTTTATTTAGAATTTTTTCAATGAAATGAACTAAAATAAATAAATAAATAGTTACAGATCATTATGAAACCTAAATTACCTTACATAGCCCTCTTTGAAGATAACAATATTTGTCCTGACACTAATTCCAACATTGCATTGTTATTAACATAAAGAAAAAAGACACATGTGTTCATGACCTACTCTATTAGCAAACTCTTTTCATTATTTATTCAAATATGTTGTAAACAAATAGAATAAGCTATATGTCTTCTCTATCTTAAAACAATAAATGAACAATAGAAATCTGCTTCTGTACAGTTTAAGCTAATTAAAAAGCTCATTCTAAATAATACAGGAGTAATTCACACATTTAGATTTAATCAAATAACATATAACAATCCAGAGAATTACATTGGTCTATTCCATTGAAATCAATAAATAACTGGTTGAAATTTTAAACGTTTATATACTCTACCCTCTCATATTGTACAAATGAGATAATATTCTCTAAGGGCACGCAACATGCTCAAGGCCATGAGATAACTAAATTGCAAAGTCAAATTCCCAGTTTCCTTCCAGTGAAAAACATGTCACCTTTCATTTGCAATCCCTTGTTAAATTGAATGGTCTTGGTCTCACTTTTTAAATTTTATTTGAAAGAACATAATAGCTTAGGTTATATCCAGCTCACAGAAAGACTTGTATATATAACCACAAATTATCTATTAACAATAATAATGCAACAACCAAAACAACAGCAATGTCCTCTGGAAAAAATCACATGTTTGGAATACACCTGATTTGATTAAATTTCATGGAATCATTAATAATATGGTCAAATAAATAAAATGCATGTTTACCAAATTATTATATGAAAATATATGATATTAATTTCACATGTGTTTACCTATTATGTGTCTAACACATAAAATGCCACTTAAGCCTTACAAAGAAATTTTATATTTATTTTATGAATTAAACAATTTATTTATATATGTTATGTTATTTGTGTAAAGTCAAACATCTAGCAAATAATAGGGAATTTGAATACGGATCTTTCTGACTGAAGAGTTGATTTTAAATTGTTATAGCTGTTGATGCTTCAAGATAAGATAATTTGAATTAAGAAAAATATTTTATAGATTTTATAAAGATCTATGAGTTTTTAACTGATAATAAAGGATTATAATGAATATTAAAATACAAAATATCTTCATTCTTAATCCATATAACAATTTTTGCTGTTGCTGTTATTTTAGTACTTACATCATACTAAACAAAATAATAATTTTAAATTGTGATTAAAATAAAATTGCTAAACTTCAATGGGCATTTATTTATTTAAGACTTTTCTACTCTTATATATTTTCCTTTTCTAGTTGGCTTTTAGATATTTTTACCATTCATCAATTTACTTTTGTAAAGAGATTTAATTTCCTTAATAAAAAATAGACTATTCTTCCAGAGAATGACTGCTAAAAATTTTCTATCTTTTTTAAAAATATATTTTTTATTGATTTCAGAGAGGAATAGATACATCAATGATGAGAGAGAATCATTAGTGAGTTGCCTCCTGCACACCCCACACTGGGGATCAAGTCTTCAACCTGGGCACGTGTTCTGACCTAGGATTAAACCATGATCTCCTGGTTCTAGGTTGATGCTCAACCGCTGTATCCTGCTTTGTCTCATAAAATGTGAAACACATCAACTCCAGGTGGAAGCACTTAAGAGCCAGTAAAGGGTTCTGTGTGTTCTATTTTTCTGCCTAATGCCTCTTCTTGCAGTGATGGAATCATGCCTTGCTGGACTCTCAGTCAGCAAGTGTTCATGACTACAATGAAGAGTCTTCCTGCCAAATGGTACTGGTCATGCTCTTAAGAATCAGCAGTGTTTTGTTACTGCAACATAAAGTAAGCTAACTTGAACTTATACCTTCATAAATGACCACTCCAGAGTGCTTACTATTATATACAAATTTAAAATAAACATTTCTAACTCGACAATTCAAATCGCTATTACATCAATAGGACCTAAATGAGAGGATCTTTATTCCATCCTCCAAACCTGACATTCTTCCTTCCGTTAGTGTTCCTAACTGCTGACAACATGCATCGGTATTCCAATGGAAGCTCCTCACTTTGGATCCACATCTCTATTAAGATATAGCCTGTATTAAGCTAAATAGACCAATTGTGACAAAAAGATTAGTGTCATATTGTATTATCTAATACTCATTTTGAAATAAAACATTATATTCTTTCTATTATTAGTAATATCCTTTATTTGTGATACATTTCAAAGATGAATTTGAAAGAATCTGTGCTTGCCTATGTTCATTACAGTGTTATTTACAATAACCAAGATGTGGAAGCAACCCAAGTGTCCATCAATAGAGGGGTAGATGAAAATGCCATGGTACACTTACACAGTGGAATACTACTCAGCCATAAAAAAGGAAAATCTTAGCTTTCCCAACAGCATGGAGGGACCTAGAAAGTATTATGCTAAGTGAAATAAGTCAGTCAGAGAAAGACAAATACCATATAATTTCACTTATATGTGGAATCCCAATATAAAGAAACTAAACAGACTCATAGGTACAGGGAATAGACTGATGGATGCCACAGGGAAGGAGGTTTGGGTGAAAAGATGAAGGGATTGAGAGGTAGAGATTGGTAGTTACACAATAGCCACAAGGACGTAAAGTACTGCATAAGGGATATAGTGAATAATATTGTAATTACTATTTGTGGTGTCAGGTGGGTACTGGAAATATTGGGGAAACGCACTGTAAAGTATAGGATTATCTAACCACTATGCTGTCTATATGAAACTAATACAACATAATATTGAATATAAAACTATACTTTTGATTAAATAAAAAATAAAATATAGAACATTACCTCTGCATCCAAATCCAGAATTACTAAAGAATAGCATGATACCACGTTGTTTTCTTTTTCCATAGAATTTAAAACTATGGAAAAATGTCTTGATTTTCTATTATTAATATTTTCTACCAAACGCCAGATTACAATTTTGATGAAATTAGTGACCTTGGTTTCCATATTTGTCATCGTTCAATCTGTAATACTTAGAAGAATGCCAAGCACATTTAAGTCACTCATTTAATATCTGCCCAATAAAGATTAAATAACTAAGTGACACTGTGATTTGTTTATTCTCCAATATTTTTACCTTAGGTAATATTCAAAATTATTCAGCCATAAAAATTTATTGTTTTTCACTTATTTTTCTGAAGATATCAAGACTATTTCATATATATTACAAATTCCAAGTAATATGAACCAAAAGTAACCAATTTAAATTGGAAAATGGCTCTCCACAAGAATATGATAAATTTTAAGGAGGTAAATTATAAGGTCAAATAATTAAAACTAAAATAAAAACTTTTGGTTTAATTTTATTCCCTATTGTTCTTCAATCAGAAGTATAAGAATTGCATGGCTCGTGTGGCTCAGAGTTTGAGTGTTGACCTATGAACCGGTGAGTCAAAGTATTATTCCCAGTCAGGGCACATGCCTGGGTTGTGGGCTCAATCCTGGTGAAGGGTATGCAGGAGGCAACCAATCAATGATTCTCTCTCATCATTGATGTTTTTATCTCTTTCTTCCTTCCTCTTTGAAATCAATAAGAATATATTTTTAAAAAGAATTATAAGAACTAACCTTATTTTAGCATAAAATCTCTGCCTTGAAATAATTAAATATTAACCCTTGCTGAAATCACTGTCTGCCTTATTCTTCAAAACTTTTTAATTATTTATTTTACTAGATTATCAAGGAAAAAAAAATTGTCTTGTCACTTTGAGCTGCCATAACAAAATACCAAAGACTAGATGACTTATAAACAACTAGCATTGAAATCTGGGTTTCCAGAAACCTCTAGATGACAGGATTGTATCTATTTTTTAAATTGATATTTATTACATTTACCTTAAGATCAGAAACAAGAGAGGGTTGTCTGCTTTCACTACTCTTATTCAACATAGTACTGGAAATCTAGCCACAGGAATCAGACAAGAAGGAAAAACAAAGGCATCCAAATTGCAAAGGAGGAAGTACATATGTTTCATTAAGATCTTTTATTTTGTTATATTTTTAAACCATATTCTCACAAGAAGACATCCTGCATAGCCTATACATCCTGCACATCATACACAAAATCTTATGCGAACCAGAAAAATAGCATTCTTGATTAAAAACATAATTTGCTCAGCTGGTGTGGCTAAATGGTCATATTTCAATTCCAAGTTAGGGCACATGTCAGGGTTGTGGGTTCAATCCCAGTAGGGTGAATGTAGGATTGGGGATTAGGCATACGGAAATTTTGTCCTACAGTTGATCAGTGATGTTTCTCTCTCCGAAAAAATCAATAAAACATATTATTTAAAAATAACATAATTCACAATACTTTTCCCCAGGTCAGGAAATAGGATGTATGCCTTAAAACAAAGGCCCAGTTAGTCATGCCTGCCATTAATCTTTAATAGCTTTTTTTTTTCTTTTAAGAATATTGCAGAAACCAGGAGTCCTGAATCCTGCCTGGGCCTGGGTGGCTTGACCAGTAAGCCAAACTCAGCAGAAGTTATGAGGATGCCTTACTTTCTTATTTTCAATTATAGAATAAGGTATCTTTAATTATTTTTTTCCTCCCAGAGAATAGATTGTCTCAAGCAGTATCAAGTATACAATAGGTTATAGAAATCAATGGGATTCTTGATGGACCCCCAGGTTTGCTACAAACTCTGAAATTTTAGTAACATTTAATGCAAAGATTTTTCTTCCTGGGTGTTTACTTCGTGAATGTTATTTATCTTATTTTTTGACATTTGTTTGTTAAAGGAACTCAATACCAGGGACTGTGAATTATACATACACAGGGTTCTGCTCACAGGAAAGTCTCAATTGATTATCCATACTTCATTTCCCCTCAAGAGTCAGGAAACATAATACTATATATGCCAGGACTCCTTTGCAGAGAATTTCCAATCCTGAGAGTCATTTCCTTAGTGCCACTCCGTCTTTTGGATTCAAAAATACAGAACTGCTGGAGCACTTTGGGTAGAAACTGAATACACACAAGGCTTTTCTCAGTCCTGGATCCTCCAGAGGAGATCTATCAATCTCTTTTTTCTTCCCATCTTTTCTTCCTTCTTTTCTTCTCTCTTTTCTTTCTCTCTCTTTATTCCTTTATTTCTTCTTTTCATATTTCTTTCTTAAAGATCATTAATAGCCATAGCCACTTTGGCTCAGTGGATAGAGTGTTGGCCTGCAGACTGAAGAGTCCTGGGTTCGGTTCTGGTCAAGAGCACATGTCTAGGTTGCTGGCTCAATCCCCAGTAGGGGCCATGCAGGAGGTAGCTGATCAGTGATTCTCTCTCAGCATTGGTGTTTCTGTCTCTCTCTTCCTCTCTGAAATCAATAAAAATGTATTTATTTTTTAAAAAATATCATTAATATTTACTTATGGCAAGCACTGTTCTAGAGATTGGATATATGGCACTGAACAACACTTTATCTTACATCATGGGGAAGAGACAATAATATATATTAAAATGATACAAACATACATACTTATGTTATATATAAATATTGTTCTGTAATCCTGTGCCAAATTAAATTCGAAAAACCTGACAATTACAGAGTAAATGGATTTCATTATAAATATCCAATGGGGAAAATTTTAAATGAGTTACATTTTGACATAATGGAGTTAAAACAAACTTGCCAACTAATTTAAGCAAAATAATTCACTCTACACAAAAACATAATAAGTCACCTAAATCACTCGAATTGTCTTTTTACATTGATCAGGATAATTAAATTTCAATATTAGAGCTTTATTCTATTTTAATTCAGAAGACCAGAAATATTCTCTAAATTAAAGCTAAGTTTATCATTTCAAATATGCTTCCTACTCCTGTGGATAATTCAAATAAATCACCTCTTACATATCAATGAGTGAGGAAAAAATTCAAGCTTAAAATTCATATATACACTCCTGAGTTTTCTGGCAAAAAGTATTATGAACAAGAAAAATGTACCTATTTTTAATTATTTTAGTCCACTGAATGATGACATTGATTATACACAGAAATTTTAAAACCTTGCCAAGTTTTCATTTAAGTATATCTTTACCAAATTTGTAACATTATTATAGTTCTAAAGGAAAAGGTAAATAAAAATTTATTTGAGGTAGTCCAGACTGGGAAATTATTCTGTGCAATGTCTTTCATAACACATGAAAGTCTGTGACATTACACAATGGGAAGAGAAATAATTTATGTGTTTTAATATTTCTTCAGTGCTTGCTCTAAACAGGTCTTCTCAAACTTATTTTATCTGGTATTAACTTTGAGAAAAAGAAGTATTTTAAGAACTACACCTGATTCCTTCAATTTCTACAAAAACAAAATAGTAATCAGTGACAGAAAATACTTGGCTTTTGAATATACACAGAATAAAATACGGGATTTAAAACAGAAACCGTATTAACCAACTAGTACACCAATAATAATATTGCTTTCGTGGTATATAGTAGGTTTCATTAGGTCAGATCTTTATCTCATGTACTTACTACTTTTTGGAACATGAAGTATTCAGTATGTCTTTAATAAGTTCAAATGGAAAAATCTGTGTAGCCAAGAGCTTATTTAAGCATTGGATTCTTAGTGGGGAAGAAAAAGAGAAGCATTCAGTCCATCACAAGATAATGAGTGGGAAGACTATAGGTGGTACAAACTGGCTTTTCTGAATTTACAATTTTTCTCAAGACCTCTCTGGTTTGATTTACTTGAAAATAGTAGTAGAAAGGAAGCATTTTGGTATACACCAAATACAAGCTACTCAGATGGGAGAACAGCTTAATTTTAACACAGTCTCTTCATTAGTGATGGACATGGACAAACATCTGTTTTTTAAATCAATACACATTTTGTAAACCTCCAAAAATACATGTTGACCACTTGCACTCTAAACTTTTTGTTTTAGCAGTAAAATAGTTTGAAAGCTGAGTACAGCAGTGGCCCTTTCTAGTTTTCACAAGCACATGATATATAGGGAGATGAATAAGAGAGGTGCCTGAAAGAGTTCATGAGTTTATATATTGCAGGGAGATTGAATTTTATTTGAAAGCATTGTGGAAGTCATTACAAGAGAAGTAAAATGAGTTTCAGAGCTTTAATGCTGTATATATAAATTCTATTTCTTTCTCCAAGAAATAGAATTTGGCATAAGAAAAAAAGAGAGTTTTACAATATACTTGCTTTTTGAATTTGTAGTAATTGTTGTCTGTTAGTGTTACAGGAACAATAAGGCAAAGGAAACATCAAGGGCATATTCATTTAAAAGTGTCACTGCATTGATGAAGATATTTGGAGAAAATGCCTGATAAAATCTAAATTTTAACTGGAAGAAGTCAAGCACAAAAGGTGAGCAAAAGCTGATAGTATCCTTTTAAGCACCTTTTATCACTTGAATCTTTTTCTTTGGTTTTAGTAGAACCCACATAAAAGGAGTCTTTGGGTATGTCTCAATATTTCTTTAAGAATTAATGATCAATTTTAATTAAGCCATGTTAATATTTGTAGTTGGCTTACTCTGACCCTTTTAGTGTCTGAATAATCCATAATAGTGCACATTAAGTAGCCAATATGTTTGAACAATATCATATTTTTTCTTTACCCAACATTATCTTGTCTACTTAAAGAAGTTACTTTTATATATAAAGTTCATAAAATAAATAAAAATACTCTATCTCTCTCAAATTGTCTCTCCCCCACTTGCTATATATATATATATATATATATATATATATATATATATATACTCCCTAACCAACTTAATTCTGTCCAGATACAAATTAATTTTCAGAGATTCAAAATAACATTTTATTTATTTATTTACTAGTATTTATGTATTTATGTATTTATTTATTTAAAATCTTTATTGTTGAAAGTCTTACATATTACCCCCTTCTTCCCCCATTGAATCCTTCAAGAATACCATTTTTCTTTGAGAAGGAAAGTATATTAAAATATATGTTTAAACGTATTCAGCTACATCTACAAGATCAAAACACACACACAGACTCTGAAATGATGGCAGATTGCTTCAATATACAATAAATTTTTCTATCATAGCTTTTGTTATATATCCAATAGAAGTTTTAGCCTGTTGTTCCATTCCCAAATACATAAGTATGATGCGTATGGATTAACCTGGGAGGCAGATTTTTGCTTGACATTACAGAGGGCACATTCTGATGAGTAACAAAAGCAGTTTTAATGTGAAAATTCAAAAGTGTATTCAAAAGTGAAATTTTTAGAGAGATTAGCATGTGAACTGTTGTTTTAACACAATACATGTATTATATGTTTAATTCAGCATCACCCCCTCACCAACCTCTTCTTTGTTTCAATAACCTTTGAGATTGTAGGGACATAATCTCCCAAACTCTCTCACAGGAAGAAAGGAATGGGGGCTGGTCCAAGATTCACCATCCTTCAGGCCAATTAGGCACTGTGTTTAGTCATGTTTGGGGCACTGATGACAAATTTGATTGGCCATATCTTAGGGACATGGAGTATCTTAAATGCATCCAAGCTATATTCAGTCCAAAACAGTACAAAAGAAGGCAAACTTATTTATATAGTTAAAAGATCAAATTGGAATAACAGAAAAGATAAATGTTAAAGCTGCAGGAGACATTGGATTGCATATCTGTCCAGCATTTCTTTGAAGAGCCAGGTCTCTCTCAATCATAGTTCGAATGCTCTGCTGGTTTTGATTCTTTCTTCTCACTATATGACTATATCAGTTGACTGAGGATAAACTCTACACATTCAATCTCTTGGCTATAATGATTGGTCTAAGGATGGTCATGTGATCCAAACAGATCCAGGCAGAGTCCTATTTCTCTACATTTCTATGAAGGACAGCAGAGAAGATAACCTCTTTTTAATGATGTTGATATGCTAGATGTATATTAAACGAAGAAAGGAAACTATGAAGGGAAATAGAGCTAAGACAGAGGAACAAAAATCATATAAGCCACATAGGGAGTGTTCGCTGGGACCAGACCTATTGACATATTTTCAGTTGTGTGTGCCATTTTGTAAACCTGTTTAGAATTCATTTCTGTCTCATGTGTCTGGACTTGAGTATGCTAAAAACAGGCAGATAAGAAGTTTTACATACTTTGAAGAATTATGAGTACCCTCGCCTTCATAGTGTTTATTTTTTTGTTTTCTGAGCACTCCAGAAAAACTAAAATGTGGATTTTAAAATACAAATACGCACATTTCAAACGATAAGTTTGAAGGTTTGGAGACAAGAGGAAACCCTTGGTTGCCTACCTTGGAAGTGACTGCAACATCTGCTCCTGGGAGTTCATTAGAAAGCAGCTGCCCTGCTGCAGTGGCGAGGGAGCATCGCCGTGCTGCCCCGTTGAGGTGTGAAGCTGGAAAGTGGAGATGGAGATTTCAGGCCCCAGAAAGACACACTCCATATAGATGGAAGGTTAAAAACAACCATCATTTACACATTCACAATATGTTGGGGTGGCAACTTGGATGATTTTTATATAGGGTTCTTCTGGGCTCATTCATGAAGCTGAAGTTCATGGGTAGGTCAATCCCCATCTGGTGTGAATGAATCAAAATTATACCTATTTTTTCTTGTCAGATCAGCAAAAAATGTAATATAGGTTTTGGTGTGCTGCAGGGTTTTAGTAATTAGTTTGTGTGCCATGAGATGAAAAAGGTTGGAAATGGCTTGTCTCAAGTAATCTGGTGGGAGTTATATTTGCAAAAGTGACCTCACCAGTATGTATCTGGTCCTATACCTGATTCTTATCTTACTGTGTGATATTGACACCTGCATTGGAAGCTGGAGTCCATGTTTTCTTCCCTTGAATTTGAGGGGGCCTGTTATAGATGCATGATTCCTGAGGCTGGGTTAAAAAAGGCTATAGAGTTTCTGCCTAGTTCTGTTTCTTAAGACACTCATTTTTCAGCCAACTAAACGAGCTGAGAGGAAGACCTAGCAGGCCTGTGCAGAGAAACCACACTAAGTTCCTCAAGGAGAGGAAATGATGTACAAATCTGCCGTCACCAGGGATCCCCAGAGAAGTGCAAGTCGTCTGCAGCCTTTAAACTGTCCCCGATGGCAAGTGCAGCCGAGGTGAGGTGTTCCTGCCCAGCCATTCCCACAGACCATGTTCTGGAGGAAAGCTAATGTTGCTTTAAGCCACTTAGTGTCTGGGTGGCTTTTCATGCAGCCTGAGGTGAACAAAGCAGATGGCCTCACTCATGTCCCAGGCAGTTTTCATGCTATTGACTGAGGAACTTCACTTCTACTCAGTTGGTTTCTCAGAGTAGAGGCCAGCTCAGACGCATTCACATTTTGGTTTCCCGTTTCTAGGCACAGAGAAGGAGGGCAAGCCTCACACGCACAGGCCCTTTTTAAGTCACAATGTGTACCACACCCTCGAATGTCTCGTTGACCAAGGCAACCTACCACAGAATTTATATCATAGCCCAGTGCCTTGGTCATGAGTTCAGCAAGGTACAATGTACATTCTGAAGGCTCCTGGCACCGGATCCAATGTGACACTCAGTTACTGCACATGCAATTCTTTTCCTAAGTACCGCACATTTCCTGGGACCCTGGACTTCAGAGTAACTATAAATTTGGAAAATGTTAATGGATGTAATCAGTGTTGGCAGTTTAAATGTGATATAAAATAAAGATCAGAGATTTCAGGACAGAATGAGATTATATATTGCCATCTAGTTAGTATAGGTCTGAGGAATCTAATGCAAAGTAGCAGCTTGTTGACATTTTTTACACTCATAAAGCTTTAGGGGATTTGTCCTAGAGTAGGACACTATCAATGGCGTTTTCTAAGACTTGAACTAAGACATAGTTTCCCACTTCTTTTTATAATATTTTCTTTTCTGGGATTCAGGAAAGTTATTAGCAACTTATATAGCAAGGGACATGGAAAACTCCTTCTGGAGACTGAAAACTCAAGTGCAAATCAAGTTTCTCCACAGTTTCTCCCAAAAAGGAATGTATTTCATACAGAGCTAGGTATCTGTGCAGTAAAAGCCTTTTAACTATAAATGCATGGTCACCAAACCTGGCTTACAAAGCCTAAGTAGTTTTCTTTGGAGCATTTAAAAAATGAGTTTTTGAAATAGATATTTACAGCTGTGAGTTGAGTCTGATTCATCTGAGGCTGGGAGCTGAGCCTCACAGCGGTAAAATCAGGATGGTATTCTATTCACCACAAGAGATCTGGTGAAAGAGCATTCTATCAGAGGAGGATGAGGAAGCGACAGTCAATTTGTGAAGACATAGGGGAAATAAAAGCTCTGGAGCATAGGATAGAGAACTTTTGTGGAAAAAAATCACTGTAATATGTGCTGAGCATTGAGAGTATAACCAATGAATACTATATCAGAGCACACGAAGTTACCATTTTTTGGTGGAATAAAAAATTTAATTATTATTTATGGTTCCTATTTGATTATTCCTAATTTTAATTAGGGAAAAAATGTAGGTATTAATATGGTCTTTCCTTCATCTTAATTACATGAGGAACAATTCTCCCCAACATCTGTGAAGTTGCTCTGTTTTCTTTTTAATGTTTCCAGTGTATTCATGTGAGTTGCTAGGCAGATCCCTAGGTGTCTACTTGTAATATCTCCCTACTTAATGATAAGTCCTTAGACAAAACAAGTTTACATTTCCTACCTAATACAAACGAATGAAAAATAATTTTGGACTCTGAAGAATTAAGTGATCAAAAATCTTGACAGCTGCCAAATGTTCTAGAAATATTCCTGCAGTAGGAACTTGGTGTACTTCAGATCATGGTAAGCAGGTCTTAACATTATATAAATTGTCACTGCAAGGCACTGGAAAAAGTTATGACAGGCATGGGAAGAAAATACTGGGATAAAATGAAAGACATAGATTCATAATAAGAGGCAGAGAAGGTTTTGATTAGAAATCCATTCACACACACATATATATGCTTCTGTATAGCATTGGAATATAAATCAATGCATTGTGTTCAGGATGGATCTGATTGTTATGAACACACAAGCTCCTGGAACTTACATGAACATAACTGATGGAGGCTGTTCTGCACTGAAGCTTTCCACATCTTACTGGGAAACAGAATGGCATATCATCAGAGGAGGTAAAAGAAAAGAAAATATAGATGTTCTTTTAGAATTTATATAGGAATTCGAAGAAACCTAGGATGATTTGTTTCTCACATGATCACATCAAAACAAATATATGTATTTATATGTTTGAGCAGCACATATTATTGAGAGTAAAAATCAGTTATAACCCAAAAGTGCTGAACTACACTTTAAAAAGTTTGTTGCCATTTAAACTTGTGCTGCTATTATAGGGAAAAAAAGAAAATTTCATTTTTTTCTAATTCTGGGTGAACATGTAATAATAATTGGGCCATATCACAGGTCTTTAATTTTCCAACAGTGTTAGGTGTACTTGATTTCATCATCATACATAGTCAGGGTGCTATATCAGAAAAAAACTTTACTTGAATTTTTAGGTGGATGAATATACTGTGCTCTATTAATAACAGGACCTATGATTAACTAATGTGCCTTCTACATTTTCAGTAATATAGAACAACGAAGAACAGATTTTTTAAAAATAGTAAAAATTCCATTCCAACACAGCATCTGACTTGTTTACAGAAATGGCCATATCAAGTCATGATCAACATCCCAACTACAAAACTGGGTGGTTCTCAAACTTTCTTATGTTAGTCACCCTCCATGGATCTTGGTGGACTTTGATCTGCATTTATTGAACACCTGATCTGTTCTTTGCACTATTCATGACATAGGAATGACCAATATACCCATCAGAGCTTTCAATCTAGTGGGGACTCCAAATTCTCTATGACTAAGTAGGATTTAAGAATGAATTCCATAGGTGTCTGAAGAACAGTGACAAAAAAAGGATACTGAGTATTGCAATTACTTTTACAAAGAAGTCATTCTTTTAATTATATTATAAGGAGAATATAGTTTTCATTAAAGACTGTGGTATTCAATCTTGGCAAAAATAGAATTTAGCTGTATGTTACAGATTGTTAAAAATAAATAAGCATAAATATGTGTAACAGAAACTGTAATCTCAATTCCTCTTTAAATGGCATTTGTATATTTTATTCTGTATATTATCTCAAGGAAATAAGTACTAAAGGCTTACTATCTAGTGCAGTGATGGCGAACCTATGACATCCAAACTCATTTTTTTTGGTTGATTTTTCTTTGTTAAATGGCATTTAAATATAAAAGTAAATATCAAAAATATAAGTCTTTGTTTTACTATGGTTGAAAATATCAAAAAAATTCTATATGTGACACAGCACCAAAGTTAATTTAGGGTTTTTCAAAATGCTGACATGCCATCCTCAAAAGGTTCACCATCACTGATGTAGTGCAAGAAGTTAGACTTTTATTTGTGTTAAAATCTCCATCTTTGAGTACCACCACTTTTCAAATGGAGACACCTGGTTTCCACAAGCTGGATAGGCTATACTGAGCAAATATCTAAGCACCCTCATTATCTCTGTTCTGGTAATGAAGTCCATTATCCTCTTGTCTCCAATTCTGTACAAGAATAAAATGTATTTTTACTCTTGTCTCCCTATTCTCTCTTCTATCACCCCACTCACTGACCACAATCACTATTTGCCATACAACACATGTCAAAACATAATTTTAATATACCAGCCAGAGAACAAAATCAGGTGATCTCTATTAAAATAGATAAATGAAATCCACCTGTACAAAGCAAGTGTTTTTCTGCTTCTTGAAGAGCATAGCAACTTTTTCATGTTTATATTCCCTGCTGGAACACCTACTTCTTCAATGATTCCATGCTGAATTCAACTGAATGTCATCATTCATTTTACAAAAGGTTTTATTACAAGTGACATGACCTCTCATAATAAGCAGTACTTTTCAAAAACAATCTATATACTGATATTCAGGTGCATGTCTACTATGAAAAGAAAACCTTTGTGTATAACTCCTCCTCACTAACAATACATAAGAGTCATAAATCTCATGAAGCAAATAAATTGCTGTTTATATTTGTGTTTTAATCATATGCTGCTTATTCTTTCCTCAGTTTATTTATTATGCAGGGAGCTCTCTTTAAACTGCCTCTACTCATACTTTCTCCCTTAAATCCCATCTCTCCTTCAAATCCCAGTTAAGGATGTTGCAACCTCCTTAATACCTTCCTTGACTCCCTTGCGAAAAATAATTTCTCTGCCTGATCTTCTAGCACACTTCATATGCATTTTGGTATTCATTTAATTCTTCATTATTCTGTGCATTGATTAATAAACTTATAATAATAGCCCTGCAAGTTTTGAAAATAAAGAGATCAGTAAGACCCTAGGAAATTTACAAACCAGTTTTAAAAATAGAATTTAAGCAAATCATTATAAAGAAATGTGAAGAAAAAATCAATAGGGATGTGAACTTGAACTGTTTTTATATGTGTGTTTATGTTTCTTTCTATTCTAAATAATTACTTGAAAGCTTGATCTGGACCTTATATTCCTGTAGTTTGAAATACATGATACCAATAGCTTAACCTTTTACTGTTTAATATAATACACTTACAGAACAGCACAAAAAATATACAGTTTAAAATATTAAAAAGCAAACACCTGTGTAGTATCTACCCAGTGCAAAGAGAGAGAGAGAGAGAGAGAGAGAGAGAGAGAGAGAGAGAGAGAGAGAAGAACATTATCAGTAAATATGCCAGGATCCTTTGGCCTCCCTTCCTGATCACTTCCTACTCGAAGCCACTAATATCCTGATTTATATGTTATTGGCTTTGGTTTTCGTTATAGAGTTCTATACTGTATTATATATTCCCAAACAACAGATTGTTTTTCCATACTTAATGAATGGAATAATAGAAAATGCATTCTTGTTTGTCTAGCTTTTTTGCACAGCATTATATTTTTAAGAGTCACTAAGTTATTATAGGTATTTCATTTTCATTGATGAATAGTATGCTACCATGGGAGCCTAACAAAATTTATTTATTTCATTTTTTTAATAAAAATCTTAGCTGTAATATGTTTTTGTTTATTAATTTGAGTAATGCTTAAAATATTCAGAAACAAATGTCTTGGTGCACATAAGTACACATTTATGTACAGTGAATACATAGGAATGAAATTGTGGGTCATCCTATATAATAAAAGGGTAATGTGCAAATAGACCAAAGGATGGAATGACCAGTCACTATGATGTGCACTGATCACCCGGGGGCAGATGCTCAATGCAGGAACTTCCCCCCAGTGGTCAGTGCACGAGAAGCCGGGCTCACGACTGGCAAATGCAGCGATGGTGGCGGTGGCGGGAGCCTCTCCCACCTCTGCAGCAGCATGTAGGACAACCCCTGAGGGCTCCTGGACTGCGAGAGGGTGCAGGCTGGGCTGAGGGACCCTCTGAGTGCACGGCCTCTAATAGGGTATAATTATGTATAATTTTACTGATAATTAGCATGTTTTTCCAACACGATTTAACCAATTTAAACCTCTAATAGCAACATAGGAGAGCTACCATGCTACATACACAAAGACTTCAATATTTAGTTTTGAGATTAAAAAATATTTGTCAATCTGAGGGATGCATTGTGCTATTATATTTTAGTTTATTTTGAAGATTTTTATGAACAAATGTGGTTTATAGATTTTCCATAATAAGTGTTTTTATTGGTCATTTGTATTTCCTCTAATGTAAAATACTGTTTGATTATTTTGTCTATTTTTTTATTGGGTTGTCATTTTAGGATTGACTTTTGAAATTTTATCATCTATTTTATAAATGAGCACCTTTTTGTTACATATATAGCAAATATATTTCTTTTACTATGATATGGCTTGCTTTTTTATTAATACTAGTGGCCCAGTGCACAAAATTCATGCACAGGGGGGTGGGGGTGTATCCCTCAGCCCAGCCTGCACCCTCTCCAATTGGGGACGCCTTGGGGGATGTCCGACTCCCGGTCGGGAATCCATCTCGCAATCTGGGACTGCTGGCTCCTAGCCACTCACCTGCCTGCCTGCCTGATTGTACCTAACTGCCTCTGCCTGCCTGCCTGATAGCCCCTAACCTCTCTGCCTGCTTACCTGATCACCCCTAACTGCCTCTGCCTGCCTGCCTGATTGCCCCTAACTGCTCTTCCCTGCCAGCCTGATCTCGCCCAGTCTCTGTCTCTCTTTGTTTTTCTCAGCAGTCCTCCAGGCCTCTCTGCCTCCCTGTGTCCCTCGTACTCTTTTCTGTCTGGAAGGGGGTGGGGCCAGTGGTGGCCCCTCCACCCTCTGCCAGCCCTCCCTTCTATCCAGGCCTCTTCAGGTCCAGTCTGCTTTGTTTTCTCATTCTGAGAGAGACTCTGAGAGCGAGCTGAGAGGGAGGGAAAGAAAGGGAGAAAAGGCTGTGAGCTGGTGGGTGCTGTGTGTGTCTGTGCATGTGTGCGGTTGTGAGTGAGTGTGAGTGCCGGCCCTGCCTCCCCATCCCGGTCTCTGCTGCCACAAGTCCCCACCCACCAGAGCCTGCTGCGCATGCAGCCTGGGCATTAGGTTGAGTCTCTGGTCATTGTGGATGTGACAGACCCAGGGTTTTTATATATTAGGATAGTTTTTAAGTAGATGTTCTTAAATTTAGTACAGTTTATCAATATATTTTATTAATAGGTATTTAAGTTGGATTAAAATGTCTTTGTAAGCCTACAGGGAACCACTGATTTTGACCTGGTCATCTCTTGTTTCAAAGATGCTGGCCCGAATATCATACTATATCCCATAGAATAGGAAGGTGAGGGTGACATCAAGGAATCGGCCTCATCTACAGCAGTTATCTTTAGGGAGCATGTGGATAGGAGAAGGCACAAGTCAAGTTAAGGAGAAAAAATGAGGCATGGTGTGATTTTAAAACACAAACACACACACAATGGCATAGCTTTACTTTTGATTGGAGATAGGAAACATCATCCACAAAATAAATCCATTCGCCCTAACCGGTTTGGCTCAGTGGATAGAGTGTCAGCCTGCGGATCAAGAGGTTGCACCTTTGATTCCGGTCAAGGGCATGTACCTTGGCTGCGGGCACATCCCCAGTAGGAGATGTGCAGGAGGCAGCTGATCGATGTTTCTCTCTCATTGATGTTTCTAACTCTCTATCCCTCTCCCCTCCTCTTTGTAAAAAATAAAATATATTTAAAAAAAGACTTGTTTAAAATAAATCCATTCCTATGTTCTTTTCTACTTTTTTTGTACTTTTTTTTTATAACTTAGATAAAGAGTGAGTGGTAGTTGAATAATTGCTGTATTCAGCATTCTCTCCTTTGCTCCATTGCTTGAGCCATTAACATTGACATCATGATTTTCCTTGACTGGAGCTCAAATTATATCATGCATACTTTTGTTAATTTTGGAGAGAATAGAACTATGATATAATATTGCACAAACACACAGACACACCCATGAACTAAATTGCCCATGCCAAACTAAACTACAATGTTTGAACCCAGGTTTAAGGGGAAGGAGATACAAAGATTCAGCAGCCATATTGCTGAGTTTCATTAGGAAGGATTAAAAACACATGCCAGGCATATTAATACTTTCTAACCATAAAAAATATATTTACCAAGTGTGTTTTTTACAAATTTAGATGTATTTTAGAGTGATAAGATAGTGAAAAAATTGATGAATGCATTCTTAAAGAGTAAACCATCTTTCTTTCTCAGTATGACATTCCACACTCAGTTTCGCTTTATGCTTTTATAATCAACTAGGGGCCCGGTGCACGAAATTCGTGCACTGGGTGTGTGTGGGGAGGGGAGTGTCCCTCAGCCCAGCCTGCCCCCTCTCACATACTGGGAGCCCTCAGGCGTTGACTCCCATCACCCTCCAATCGCAGGATCGGCCCCTTGCCCAGGCCTGACGCCTCCGCCAGAGGTTTCAGGCTTGTACAGGGGACCCCCATCTCCCCCTGATCAATGGCTCTGGCCCCCGCCCAGGCCTGAGGCCTCTGGCCCAGGAATCATGCCTGGGCAGGGGACCCCCATCTCCCTCTGATCGCTTGCTCCACCCCCCGCCCAAGCCTGACGCCTCTGACCCAGGCTTCAGGCCTGGGCAAGGGGACCATCATATCCCCCCAACCCCCGGCTCCGCCCCCCACCCAGGCCTGACGCCTCGGCCAGAGGAGTTGACCCTCATCACCCTCTGATCACCAATCACCGGATCAGCCCCTTGACCAGGCCTGAGGCCTCCGGCAGAGGTGTCAGGCCTTGGCAGGGGACCCCCAGCTCCCCGTGGTTCCAGGCTCCGCCCCTGCCCAGGCCTAATGCCTCTGGCCTAGGCGTCCGGCCCGGGCAGCAGGGATCCGCAGCTGCAGCGGCCCCGCGATTGTGGGCTCCGCTTTAGGCCCAGGCAAGGGACCCCTAGCTCCCAGGACTGCCAGCTTCGACCGTGCCCAGCTCCCATCGCTGGCTCCACCCCTACTTCCTGCTATCACTGGCCAGGGCGGCAAAGGCACCTGATTCTCCGATCATGGCTGGGGGGCAGGGCAAAGGCGGCCCCAAGGCCGCCTTTGCCCTGCCCCCCAGCTCTTAGCTCCCCCCTGGGTTTCCGATCACTGTCAGTGGCAGGGGGCTTCTTTCTGCTTTCCCTTTCACCTCCCTGCATTGTGCCTACATATGCAAATTAACCGCCATCTTGTTGGCCGTTAACTGCCAATCTTAGTTGGCAGTTAACTGCCAATCATAGTTGGCAGTTAACTGCCAATCATAGTTGGCAGTTAATTTGCATATAGCCCTGATTAGCCAATGAAAAGGGTATCGTCGTACGCCAATTACCATTTTTCTCTTTTATTAGATAGGATTGTATCTGTGTTTGTGAATATTTCCCTCTTTCTTCCAAAGCACTTACTAACAAAATTTCTGATTTTATTAGTAAAGTTTTTCAGACATTAAAATATGCATGAAGTTCAATAAAATACATTGTTAACTATGGGGTGAGGTAAGGCAAATGCTCTTTCCCATTGTAGTGGTTTTATTAAGATAGACATATTTAGGTTAAAATTAGTTATTAAAAAATCATTAGGTTAAAATAAAGTTATTTACTTAATAAAATCCTAATAGTTTCCCAAATATAATCTCCAATATAGGTAAAATCTTTCAGGGAAAGATGTTATTTGGAAATGTATATCAAAACATTTATAAAAAATATAACTTTGATCCAGTGATTCTGCTTTGAGAATTTTAACCTAATCTGAGACACATGTATATTATTTTATGTATGAGTATTCGGTTTTTACTTTTAGCACCTAAAAATAGGAAAAAACCTACATTTTTGATGTATAAGGACTTAGCTATTAATGAAACATCTATTAGAAAGTATATAAGAGAGTAAAGCAGTAATGTTGATGAAGGTTGTAAGCAAGGGTATCAGATTTATTTTTTAGAATATGTCACAGTAAAATTAACTTGGATTTCCAAAGATAATGAAGGTAGAAATATAACTTATACACATGTAGGACTAATAGTGAAATCTAGTATGAATTGAAAGTGTTTCTATGTATTACCATTAAATACTGATAAAAATTAACTGTATTCATATTTATTTAAAATTTAATTAAAAGAATATTTAACTGGAGATCTAACAATATATTTTAACCTTTTGTGTTCCCTAATTAATTTTGCCATATTGATCATTTAAACTTCTACTATAGGTAGAATCCCATGATGAGACATTAATTATGAAAAGTACCCTAGGCAAGAGGAAATCAACTGAAGAAAATTTTATATCAAATTCATCTATCTGATATACATTACCATAGCAACAAATGAACTTAGCCCATCTGCTATTGGCCTGAAGTCTTAGAAATATTTACAACTGTGACATTTCCCTTCATCAAATGATGCTAGTGGTAATAATCATGTCAAAATATATACGGCTATAGTACTTTATGGGCCACAAGGTAGATACATGAATCATTGATTGTTAGCCTCATTAAACTACTGGGAAACAATCAAGGTTGACAGTACTATTCCCATTTTGCAGATGAATTAAATGAGGCTCAGAATACATAATCAGCATCCCAATGCCATAAAAAATAATAAATGGTAAAAATGACATTTTCCAACCTTTTTTTTCCTAGCCCTAACCCCATTTATTGTGCAGACCTTTTGAAGATAAGTACATGAGAATTTATCAATTGTTGCTTTGTAAAATAAATAAATTGATAAAAAAAAATTCTGCACATGTTTGTGTGTGTGCGTGTGTGTATCCATTAGTTAGTTGCCATTAAGTGCTTATGATGTAGTTTAAGTCAATGCATTACAAATTTTAATGAGCATACAAATCACTTAGAAATTTTGTTAATATGAGTAACTTGTTCAGAAGTCCTGGGATGGGGTATGAATGAAATTTCACATTTCTAGCAAGCTCATTGCCTGTCCATGGGCCACACTTTAAAAGCTAAATTGTAATTCTAATATCTGTGCTTTTTTATTTTTTCAAGGATGTCAACATAAGAAAGGGTAAAATCTTCAATGTGACCACTTATGCTTTTCTTCTTTTCCACCCACAACAAAGAAAGGCATTCTTTATATTATAATCAGAACAGACAAAAGGTATATTTAAGTATTTGATTTATTTTATTTACCCATAAGCAATGTCATATCTGAGGAATATATAAAAATCCCCCAGTAAAAAAATAGTTACTTAAGATGTAATTGTGTTCAGATTTTTACATCTGCTGTCATAGCTCTTCAGGTTTTTCCCCTGTTGGTCTTTACCTAGAAAGTGCTTAGCACCTTGATTTTTCCCTAGTCTAGCCTGTAAGACTAAAGGTGGCAATGGTTCTTGAAAACTATTTTGTAACTAGAATATATGCTTAAATATGTGCTTCCTTCCTCCAGAAGAAAGAATCATTTCAATTTTCCCTTGTCTTAGGTGAGCTTAGCTGAATCCTGAATATTATACAGTGGGGCCTTGACTTACGAGTTTAATTCATTCCGTGATGGAGCTCATAACTCAAATTACTCGTATGTCAAATCATAAAGTGAACGAGTGAGACACATGATGCCGGGTTGATGTTGTGGCATTCACTGTGACGTTCGCTGCGCCAACTAGCGGTGGGGTATCTGGAGCTGGCTTGTAACCCGAATTTTAGCTCGCAACTCAAAGCAAAAAAATTGGCCGAGAGACGGCTCGTATCTCAAAAAACTTGTTAGTCGTAGTCGGGACACTCATAAGTCAAGGCCCCACTGTATTTGGATCATGTGACAGCCTTTTTTTCAAAACGGAAGCCATAACGCAAGCAACATCCTATATAACATCCTATATAATAAATGCCTAATATAATATGCAAATTGACCGGACGGCTGAATGACCAGTCGTTATGGTGTGCACTGACCACCAGAGGGCAGATGCTTAATGAAGGAGCTGCCCACAGCCTGCAGACCCCAGGCCAGCCAGGGTGGGTGTCAGTGCCCACCCCCCCCCCTGCAGAGGAAGGTGACCGGCAGTGGCAGCGGGGAGTGGGGCTGGCTAGCGGGCAGCACCAGGCTGGCCAAGGCAGGTGCCAGCAGGGGGGAGTGGGGGCCCCCAGATTATCCCTGATCACCGGTTAGGCCTAGGGACCCTATCCATGCACAAATTTCATGCATCAGGCCTCTAGTTGTTATTTAGGAAACTTCCTTTCTACTTAAGGACATTTGTATTTTATTACTAACTTCCTGACAGAATTATTTTTCGTTATTTTATTTTTCTACTAAATTTTTTGCTTTAGAATAGTTTTAAATTTATGAAAAAATTGTAAAGATAAAACAGGTAGTTCTCAGACATACCACACCAAGTTTTCTCTTTTAACACCTTACATTAGTGTGATATATTTGTCACATTAACAATTTAATATTAATGCATCATTACTAACTAAATTCTATACTTTATTTGAATTTCCTTAGTTTTTGCTCTATAAACTCCTTTTTCTATTTCAGGGTCTCATTTAGGAAACCACATTAAATTGAGCTTTCATGTCTCCTTATGATGCTCTTGGCTCTGACAGTTTCTTAGACTTTTCTTATTTTTTTATGTTCTTGAAGAAAGTTTTGAGGATTACAGATATTTGTAGAAAATTACATGTACCCAATCAGATGTTTTACTCATAATTAGGCTGAGGTTAAGAGTTATCATAGTATGTTATTCTGAACATTGTAAAATTATCTTACGGTAAGCCAAACCGAAATTGAATTAATTATGTATTTATATTTTATAACAATGATGTCTCAATATGACCATGACATGAGATACATAGGTGTATTGTTGTTCTTTAAAGCTCTCATGAAATTGTATTAATCAAGTCAATAGTATAGATAATTATTTATCCAACCAGGTGTCAGCACACATGAATTCAGCAGACAGGCTCTGTGGTTTAGTCTCTACTGGAGATTGGATGCTACTAATATTATTGAACTGTGTTAAATGGGTTAAGCCAGTGGAAGAATTTTATATGTTGAACCTTTAAATGAGATGTGATTTCACATCATTCTGTAAATATAAGAGCTGCATTCTTTCTTTACAACTAATTTCCCTTTGTTTGTTTTCCTGCTTTGTTGTTACTTGATTAAAGGGAAGAGTGGAAATAATGAATGATAAAAAAGTTAATTAATACTCTTGTGGCATTTGGATATTCTTTCATATCAAGGGGTATATATTCCTATATTTTATATGGATTAGTGGCACATTTTGCCAGTCCCTGGTGGGTCCTGACTTGCTCAAATGCGGGTCAATTATTGGCATATTTGCTAAATTAGTCATTTTTAATATTTGAGTCAAATACATTCAGTCTTAGCCGATTTGGCTTAGTGGATAGAATGTCTGACTGAAGGGTCCTGGGTTCAATTCCAGTTAAGGGCACATACCTGGGTTGCTGGCTCCATCCATCCTCAGCCTTGGTTGGGGAGCTTGCGGCAGGCAACCAGTTGATGTGTCTCTCTCACGTAGATGTTTTTCTCTCTATTTCTCCTCCTCCCTTCCACTCTCTCTAAAAATCAGTGTGAAAATATCCTCAAGTGAAGATGAAGAAAAATAAGTAAATAAATAAAGCTGTAGAGTATATTATTGCTTTCCCCCAAACATGAATAGGTATTTCATTAGCCATATGCTTGTAGCATGTTATCTGGGACAATTCAAGTGATATTTGAATCAGAGAATCCATAGCAAATGAGAAATTGTGTCAGAAGGGGCAGTTTCCATGTGAATCAGCTAATTTGGTTCTGTAGAGTCATTCTCAAAGAGGTTGGGTCCAGAATCAGTTCCTTTGGCCCTTCAAATAGTCCTGACAGTACCAAATTCACCAGAGCTTTAATTGGCTATTGCTGAATAATGATGTATAACAAAGAACCAAAGTTGCCCACTGGTATTCAACAACAAGCATTTATTTTTTCTCATGTTATGGGTAGTTGGGCGCATGCTGCTTTGGGGTGGGCTTAGCCTGACAGCGCACCTCCAGGTGAATCACATTCTCGAAGGAGCGGCAGGCTAGGTGAGGAATGCTTTTCCTCTTGGCAATGGCAGAGATGAGAAACCAAGCTGAATCACCCAAGCATCATTCCACCCAATGCTTCTGTCATATATGATGATATCCCATTGGCCAAACTAAGTCACGTGATGAGCCCAACATCAAGGATTGTGAAATTAGCACCTTACCATGGCAGAAAATGAGGCTGCATAATTCCAGGGAGAGAATGGCTGAGAATATAGCCCAGTCCATCATACTCTATAAATCTCTTTCTAATAAAATAGAGCAGTTTAAGTCATCTGTAATAGGGCACTCAATATTAAAGAACTCTTTTTGGTAAATTCAGTATATATTTAAGGTCTTTATAACTCCATCCTCATTAACTTACATGAAAGGTGACATACTTCCTTGAGTGCAAGGTAAAAGAGTGGATTGAACATCAAAACAAGAAACGGACTTGTAAGTGCATTTCACACTTGGAAAGTGTTTGTGAGCCCCTCAGTCAGGGCACTTGGGTAACTATGAGGCAGGAGCAAGCTCAGTTATGAAGGTTCCTTCCCTGATAATTTTAACTATTAACCCCTAACACTTGGCACCAAAACTTTGAGCAGCAAAATTAGTTTTCTCCACCTCTAATCCTATCTGGCTTTGGCTGTTTCCAATCTCTGTGCGGGAATGCACACAACATACCAGGCAGTCTGGAACAGGCTGATTAAGGCAGGCTAATTAAGTAGCAAAATGTTAAAGGCCATTTAAATGTCAGTTTTTATGCCTTTTGGAGTTTGCAAACTGCCATTATTGATACAATTTATTGTGTGTCATGGGGTGAGGGGTTTAGTAGTGGGACAGGAGCAATTACTCTCAGGGAAAATGGTATTGTCTTTCTGTACATAAAAATGTGTGAACAGAGTGGCAAAGAAAAATGATATAAAGGGGATAAACTTAATATAAAAATAGTGAGATTGTTTGTGTTTTGCTATGGAGAAGTACACAGAAATGTAATCGATCATCATTCCTTCTCATCTTTGTTTCTAAGCCTTTTCCTTTCCAATTTTAAAAAGACATTATGCCAATGATAAAGGCTGTTGAACATCAAAATACATAAATCTCCAAATGTTCTAATTCTTTTGCTCTCTGAAGTTACTTTTAGCAAATTATTTCAATTCTTGAAGAAACTGAATGTATGTATCTGAATAATACTTATTCATTAATATTATTGATTAATTTAATTTTTATATATTGTTTTTATTTTTATACTAGAGGCCAGGTGCACCAAATTTGTGCACTGGGGGTGAGGGGGCTCCCTCAGCCCAGCCTGCACCCTCTCACAGTCCAGAACCTCTAACTCCTTACTGCCCGCCTGCTCACTGCTCCTTACCGCTTGGCTCTCTGCTCCTTAGTGCTGCTGCAGGGGCGGGAGAGGTTCCCGCCACCACCGCTGCGCTCGCCAACTGTGAGCCCAGTTTCTGGCTGAGCAGGGATCCCATTGTGTGAGCGCACTGACCACCAGGGGGCAGCTCCTGTATTTAGCCTCTGCCCCCTGGTGGTCAGTGCGCATCATAGTGACCAGTCATTTTGGTTGTTCAGCTGTAATGGTTGCTTAAGCTTTTATTATATAGATATTTTTAAACTATTTTTATCATCTTGAAGGTTTAAAATATTTTGCTGTAGAATCATTTTTACATTTTTTTCTTTCTGTGTCCTTTCTTCAACTTCTCTTCCATTTGTTCCCAAGGAGTTGAAATAAGCAGCATATTATGTCTCTTTATTTCCTACTTAATTATGGATTATTGCACACTTTATTAATTATTAATATGTTTGGGGGTCTTTTATTATTCTATCTACAAAAGCATTTTTGCAAATCATTCTGTTGTTGTTGTTGTTGCTGTTGTTTTTTGGTTAATTCTCATCCGAGGATATTTTTCCATTGATTTTTTTTTTCATTCTTTGTTTAAAGTATTACATATGTCACCTTTTCCCCCCATTGACCTCTCCTGGCCATTCCCACCCTCCAGTGCACTGAATTTTAAAGAGAGTGGAAAGGAGAGGGAGAGGCAGAGAGTAACATCAATATGAGAGAGACACATCAATTGGCAGCCTCTTGAACTCACTCTGACCAGGGCCGGGGAACCTGCAACCAAGGTACATGCCTTAACCAGAATTGAACCCAGGACCCTTCATTCCACAGCTGATGCTCTATGCCCTGAGACAAAATGATACCTTATAGATAAGCAGCATGTTTGTCTACAAATCCGAGGGACTAACTTCAGAAGGTGCAGACTCTGACCCTCAGTCATCCCAGTTTGGGGAGATTTGCTGACCTTCAACCATAGAACCAGGATGACGAGGTCCAGGATGATGCACACCAGACCATCGCTTGACCTGTTTTGAGCTCCTTATCGGAATGGGCTGTGCTAGTCTGCATGTAGAGAACTTTTCCACCGTCTCCCTTTGATCTCTTTGTTCTGCTTTCCCTCTTCCTCCTCGTAGAAACCTCTGTCTGGGCTGAGCTGTTGAGATGGGTTTTTCCACAAGAGTCCCCCATCTTCTCAGGTGACCAGCACTTGAAAATAAACCTCTTTCTTTTTTCACCTGCTTCTGTCTCACAAGTTTGGTTTTTGTGGCAACAGGCAGCCAAACGTGGGTTCTAGTTATAGTATTAACGCTAATAACAGCCGTCATTTATGCAGTGCAAGCTCTATGCCAGCCATCATGCTGACAACATCATCTCATTTAATCATCATAACCAGGCCATGAATGGGACTTTGTCCTTTTTACTATACATATGAGAAGATTAAGGCTTAGTTGGTTTACACTGCTAATGAGTATTATATCAGGGTGAAAACCAGAAGCATTTTTATCCCAAAGCATAAGCTTTTGCCAGGCTAGGTTGGAAGTCCTTAACTGTAACCCATGGGGCTTCTGCATTTTTCCTAAATCATGGTTTTTCTATCACCCTGTGATAGCACTCCCTCACTCCAGTTGCTAAGGTTGGAATACAAACAGATTAACATATTTGTTGGTATTTATCAAATACATATTTTTTTTCTATTTCCTTAAGAGCAAGATGGGGAATATTTTTTTAGAGCAACACTTTAGGAAGCTATACTATTTAGTCTCAGGTTTTAATTATCTACACATTATTTAAAAGGCAAACCTAAGGGAAAAATTAATAAATGAAAACAGGTTATAGTTTGTCTAATTAAAATCCCTCTCTGGTGCTAAGAGAGCTTTATGGCAAATATGCAAGGGCATTAGATCACTGTATAAACAGTGCAATAACTGAACTAATAAAGTGCATTTTATCCTGTCAGCTCAGGTTTACCGCAAGCAAGGATGTCCCATTCAGGCCTTCCCATAATTTAGTAAAAATGTCTGCCACTCTCCAAAAACTTAACTAACCAGAGAATGAACTTCCTCTTTTCCTGCTGGGATCATGGATTGCAAATAAGTTTTCTCTGACCAAAAGCAATCACCTAAGCCAGTGGTTATGTGAGACTAGGGTAAAAGCAAAAAGCCATAAAAATTAATGAGCCTACCTGATGGCCAGGCTTTCAGGCTATAATTCTGGGCATGAGAGAACTGAAGTCTTATTTGGTGCTGGCTCAGGTGAGTGTAGACTACAGTGCATGCTAATGGTTTTGGAACTTTTGCTGTCTGTGGACTACCTCTTACTGCAACTACAAAAACAAAGCTTAACAAAGACAAAACAAAAGACACCATTAGTAGAGTTTCAGTATATAAGTGAGGGGTCTTTTGGATGTAAATAATAGAAGACTTTCTCAAACTGGCTCAGACAATAATATTGGCTTTTGCAACTGAAAAGTCAAGTAGTAGGAATCACTTAACTTAGATTTGATGCAGAGTTGATGCAAGGCTAAAAACTGTTGAACAAAATAGATCCAGAGACATAGAAGCATGGAACAGACTGTCAAATCTCAGAGGGAAGGCAGGGGTGGGTGGGTAGAGATCAACCAAAGACCTTGTACACATATATGCATAACACATGGACACAGACAATAGGATGGTGAAGACATAGGATAAGAGAAGGATTCAATGGGGGGACATCTGTAATACTTTCAGTAATAAAGATTAAATAAATAAAATAAATTAATAAATACCTGAATTTACTTTTTTTTTTTTTTTGAGGCAGCTCTGCCTCTGTATCTATTATTGTTCAAAAGTTTAGAATGGTCTCTATTGTCCATGAATGAGTGAGATCATGTGGTATTTTTCCTTTATTGACTGGCTTATTTCACTTAGCATAATGCTCTCCAGTTCCATCCATGACGTTGCAAATGGTAAGAGTTCCTTCCTTTTTACAGCAGCATAGTATTCCATCGTGTAGATGTACCACAGTTTTCTAATCCATTCATCTACTGATGGGCACTTAGGCTGTTTCCAGATCTTAGCTATGGTGAATTGTGCTGCTATGAACATAGGGGTGCATATATCCTTTCTGATTGGTGTTTCTGGTTTCTTGGGATATATTCCTAGAAGTGGGATCACAGGGTCAAATGGGAGTTCCATTTTCAGTTTTTTAAGGAAACTCCATACTGTCTTCCATAGTGGCTGCACCAGTCTGCATTCCCACCAGCAGTGCACAAGTGTTCCTTTTTCTCCACATCCTCTCCAGCACTTGTCGTTTGTTGATTTGTTGATGATAGCCAGTCTGACAGGTGTGAGATGGTACCTCATTGCTGTTTTGATTTGCATCTCTTGGATGATTAGTGACTTTGAGCATGTTTTCATATGTCTCTTGGCTTTCTGAATGTCCTCTTTTGAAAGGTGTCTATTTAGGTCCTTTGCCCATTTTTTGATTGGATTGTTTATCTTCCTTTTGTTAAGTTGTATGAGTTCCCTATAAATTTTGGAGATTAGGCCCTTATCAGATATGTCATTGGCAAATATGTTTTCCCACACAGTGGGTTTTCTCGTTGTTTTGTTGATGGTTTCTTTTGCTGTGCAGAAGCTTTTTATTTTGATGTAGTCCCATTTGTTCATTTTTTTCTTTAGTTTCAAGTGCCCTAGGAGCTGTATCAGTGAAGAAATTGCTTCGGCATATGTCTGAGATTTTGTTGCCTTTGGATTCTTCTAGAATTTTTATGGTTTCCTGTCGTACATTTAAGTCCTTTATCCATTTTGAGTTTATTTTTGTGTGTGGTGTAAGTTGGTGGTCTAGTTTCATTTTCTTGCATATATCTGTCCAATTTTCCCAACACCATTTATTGAAGAGACTATCTTGGCTCCATTGTATGTTCTTGCCTCCTTTGTCAAATATTAATTGAGCATATTGGTTCGGGCCGATTTCTGGGCTCTCTATTCTATTCCATTGATCTATATGCCTCCTGAATTTACTTTTTTAATGTCAACATTTTTTTCCTCTATCTCATCCCTTTGTCATTTTTGTCCCACTCCTTCCCACTCCCCCTTCTTTTCCTATGCACTTCTCTGATTTTCATGGTACTTGACTTACCAGAAGGCTGGCTGGATTGCCTTGAGAGATGTCTGCCAGTAATTTCTAGGCATTACATGTTTATAAGCTTCCTCTCTCCCAATTGTCCTTTTTGAATAACAACAGGGTTTCTCTTTATAAAACAACTACATTCATCCATAGGTCACATGTGCTGGAATAATCAGGTTTCTATTTCCTGAAGCTAAACACCATCCTTCTTAGAGAGTGGGTTACACATAGCTCACATGGTCATAATGATGGAAATGTGAATGCCCTAAGGGAAAGCAAACTATTATGGTTAAGCTAAAATGGGCATAGATGATAAATGGTCAAAAATAGTCAACATCTACCAGAAACTGGAAGACAAACTGTTTTTCAAACTGTCAATAAGTGCTACTATAGTTACATAATTTTCTGCCATATTTTATGGTTTTGCTATTGCATTGGCATCCACTTGGCAGCAAATAGAAACCACCTATTTCAAGCTCCTGAAAATCAAGGGAATCGGAAATATGTCATTGAATGTTTACTATAAACCGTAATATCTTTAAGCCACAAAATTAGATTTTAAGTTGATAATTTCTTATGTACATACAAAATATTTACTGGGATTGGAAAATGTGTAGCTTTTTAAACATGAGCAGCCTTTCTATCATTCCTTGCCGGAGCTGATATAATTCCACTGAAGTCAGAACATTCCTCAAATTCCCACTTCACAGAAGGTTTTAGTTAGCTAATCTATACATATAAACCCTAATATGCAAACAGACTGAATGGTGGGACAACCAAACAATTGGTTGCTATGACGTGCGCTGACCACCAGGGGGCATGCGCGGAACATGACAGACATTGGCTGTGGCAGGATGGTGGAGCAGGTGAGCAGGGGTGCCAGACCAAGGCGGGGTTCCGGTTGCTGTCATGGGGTGAGCCTCTGGTGGTTACTAAAAATTGTTTGGTCCCATGTGCCACTGTCCCACCCAGCGCTCACACCTGCTGCCAGCACCCGGCACCAGCTCTGATCACTTGGTGCCATCAGGGGGTGCGAGCAGCAGCTGCTGGCCCTGATCACCCCTCAGGGCTTCTCCACCTCCCTGTGCTCCTGAGGAAATGAGGGCTGGCAGCCACCACTTGAACCCTCTGCCAGCTATTGCCCCACTCACACCAGCTGCTGGGCGGGCCTATTCACACCCACAGCCGGCATTGGAGCCGCTGCTAGCACCTGCTGCTGGCACCAGCCCCAATTGCTCCACACCATCAGCGGATGCAAGCAGGGCTGGCACTGTCAGTGTATGGGAGCGGTGGCAGCAGGAGTGGAACTGCCAGCAAATGGGACCAGGGGCTGCAGTGGGAGGGGCTGGGTGGTGGCACAGAGGATGGTCTGAGAACTGCTCCTCTGCCCACTGCAGTCTTGCAGCCCAGTTTCTTTCAAGGTGCACGAATTCGTGCACTGGGCCCCTAGTCCTATATAATAAAAGCCTAATATGCAAAGTGTCTGGTCATCCAGTTGTCCATTCAACCAATCAAAGCATAATATGCTAATGATATGCTAAGGCCACTCAACAGCTCACTATGATGTTCACTGACCACCAGAGAGCAGACAGTCGCCTTGTCAACCAGTTGCTATGCTGTGCACTTGACCACCAAGGGGCAGACACTCCAACTGGTAGGTTAGCTTGCTGCTGGGGTCCGGCCGATCAGGACTAAGTGAGACAGGCCAGACACTCCCGAGAGCCCTCCTGCAGTTCCTCCCCGGCTGGCCAACCTCCCGCGTTCCTCCCCGGCCCCAATCATGCATCAGTGGGGTCTCTTGGCCTGGCCTGTACCCTCTTGCAATCCGGAACCCCTTGGAGGATGTCACAGAGCCAGTTTTGGCCCGATCCCACAAGCCAGTATTCGTGCACTGGGCCTCTAGTATTATAATAAAAGCTCAAATGCAAAATCAATTTGATTTATCATATCTGAGAATTTACTGTACATGCAATATGTCAATTGTTCTGAGGGACGCAAATCTTTAGATCATGTTTTTCAAGAACACATATCTATTTGGGCAGAAAATGTATTATGAATCTGATGTGATATTTGTAAGAGAAGCCTTATAGAAGCCACTAATTCTCTTTTGACAATTCAGATTCATGGAAGGCAAAACATGAAATGGCTTCAGAAACAAGCATACTTGCCTATAGATACAACCCTGAATCCCCTCTTCAGATATTGGTAGTGAGTGCTGTAACCAGAATAAATAACAATAATAGGCTTATTATAATAGGCTCACTGTTTATATGTAATTTCACCATCTGCTCATGTCTTAGAAAGCCTTTCTCCTCTGTTAGGTAATCCATTTCATATCTTGTTTTGATTTTCCAGTACTGGAGAGATATTTGACAAAGTGATCAGACATATATCTGACAAAGTCGACTTTTCATATTTTTGTATTATGAAGGTCAAGTAATGGTAAATACTATACAATTTAACAATCATGCATAAATTGGATAATATATATATATGTATATATATATATATATATATATATATATATATATATATATATATGTATATATATATATATCCTATCTAATAAAAGAGAAAAATGGTAATTGGCGTACGACAATACCCTTTTCATTGGCTAATCAGGGCTATATGCAAATTAACTGCCAACTATGATTGGCAGGTAACTGCCAACTATGATTGGCAGGTAACTTCCAACTATGATTGGCAGTTAACTGCCAACTATGATTGGCAGTTAACTGCCAACTATGATTGGCAGTTAACTGCCAACTAAGATTGGCAGTTAACTGCCAACAAGATGGCGGTTAATTTGCATATGTAGGCACAATGCAGGGAGGCAAAAGGGAAAGCAGGAAGAAGCCCCCTGCCACTGACAGTGATGGGAAACCCAGGGGGGAGCTAAGAGCTGGGGGGCAGGGCAAAGGCGGCCCTGAGGCCGCCTTTGCCCTGCCCCCCAGCCATGATCAGAGAATCAGGCGCCTTTGCCACCCTGGCCAGTGATAGCAGGAAGTAGGGGTGGAGCCAGCGATGGGAGCTGGGCACGGTTGAAGCTGGCAGTCCCGGGAGCTAGGGGTCCCTTGCCTGGGCCTAAAGCGGAGCCCACGATTGCGGGGCCGCTGCAGCTGCGGGTCCCCGCTGCCCAGGCCGGACACCTAGGCTAGAGGCATTAGGCCTGGGCAGGGGCGGAGCCTGCAACCGCGGGGAGCTGGGGGTCCCCTGCCCAGGCCTGACACCTCTGCCGGAGGCCTCAGGCCTGGTCAAGGGGCCGATCCAGTGATTGGTGATCGGAGGGTGATGAGGGTCAACTCCTCTGGCCGAGGCATCAGGCCTGGGTGGGGGGCGGAGCCGGGGGTTGGGGGGATATGATGGTCCCCTTGCCCAGGCCTGAAGCCTGGGTCAGAGGAGTCAGGCTTGGGCGGGGGGTGTAGCAAGCGATCAGAGGGAGATGGGGGTCCCCTGCCTGGGCATGATTCCTGGGCCAGAGGCCTCAGGCCTGGGCGGGGGCCAGAGCCAGTGATCAGGGGAAGATGGGGGTCCCCTGTCCAAGCCTGACACCTCTGGCAGAGGCGTTAGGCCTGGGCAAGGGGCCGATCAGGCGATTGGAGGGTGATGGGGGTCTACGCCTGAGGGCTCCCAGTATGTGAGAGGGGGCAGGCTGGGCTGAGGGACACTCCCCTCCCCACACACACCCAGTGCACGAATTTCGTGCACCGGGCCCCTAGTATATATATATATATATATATATATATATATATATATATATATATATATATATATATATATATAGAGAGAGAGAGAGAGAGAGAGAGAGAGAGATGTCTTGTGAGTTCTCCTGAAAATTTATTCATGCTTCTCATTTCCATCTGAAGACTTTAAATAATACTTTCTTCTGTCTATAGCCTCCTAGTTTCCCAGAACTTCATGTGCTGAATCTGAGCAGAGCCTAGGAATTCTTTACTGTATTTGTTTAGCTCAAAATTTTGTATTTCCTCTTTCTATCATTCTAGAGTTTCAAGAGTTGTTTGGAAAACAACATCATTATTTAATTGACAGTAAATATGTTGCAATCTTCTTCGCATCATCCTTTCCCTCGTTCTGGAGACAGAAATTGCTAGTGCCTACTGACTGAATCATCCTCATTCATAATAAACATATGTGAGGTATGCAGACATGACTTTTTAAAATTTACCAAATAAGAAATTAATTTCTTATAACTTTTATTATTTTAACTAGAGGCCTGGTGCACAAAATTCATGCATGGGTAGGATCCCTAGGCCTGGCTGGCAATCAGGGCCGGCCAGGGCCTTCCTTCCAGTTGCTGGCCGGGGCCCTCCTTCCCCAGCTGCCAGCTGCCAGGCGGGCCTTTCTTCGTTCCACACCTCCCCCTGGTGGTTAGCACTCGTCATAGTGAGCAATCGAACTCTCGGTTGAACTCCTGATGGGACAATTTGCATATTAGCCTTTTTTATATATAGATAGTTATGTTTCTCTGAAATATTTATATTCCATACATGTGAGAGCAAACTGCATCGATAACATTTTGTGCATAGCTTAGATCCCTATTTATTAATGAACAGGGAGGTGCTATTGCAATTTTGTTTTTAAAAAATAATTATCAGCTCTTTAATATTTCTTTCTATACAGTTTTTCATGATTCTCTTAATCTTATTTTTGAGCCTTAAATAGCAGAATCATTTGAAATGCTTTTCTAAATATGCAATCATCCATCCCTATTCTCTATAAATTCTGACTTAGAAAGAGGCAAAACTATAAAAGCTACACATATGTCTCCTGAAAAACCAGTGTGTGACTCTCTGTACATGGAGTGGGCCCTTTGTGTAGAGGAACCTCATCTGATTTCCTTTGTTTGGTCAGAAGCCATATTCCCAGCCTTCTTTCTCACAGGGAAATGTATCTCATGTTTGACAATTGGGTTCAAGAGTCACTTAAAGGAGACCATGCTTTGATTTGGCAAGACTGCTTGAGGCTAAAAAAACAACAACCATAATACAATACACAAGTTGATAGGTTTTACGTAACATTTGGCATTTTATTCTACCTGAAAATGAGGAAAAGAGAATTAAAGGGTACTAGAGACCCTAGAGATATGATTAGTTTTAATCTTAACATATTCATCCTGATAGAGAAAGGTACATTTCTCAGAAGAGAAGCTAGTGTGGGAAATTGGTATTTTAGGAATATAAAGTGAATAGCAATCTCATCTTGAAATTAATGATTTCTGTGTTCACTTTCCTTTGCCATTTTAGGTAGGAGCTTATTCTGTTGATTAATTAAAAATCAACTTTTGGATTTCTTTTCTTTATATCTTTCTTGTTTTGAATTTCCTTAATTACTGCTCTTTATTATTTCCTTTCTTTTACTTACTTCTTTTAACCATACATCTTTTTCAGCTTAATTGAAATTATTTAATTTCAGCTCATTAAAATTAAATCCATGTTCCTTTCTAGCAAGCATTCATCTCTAAATTTTCCTCTAACTTCCATTTTAACTATACCCCACAGATTTTGAAAGGTTAAATTTTAGTTCCATTTAGTTAAAATATTTTTTTCATTTTTTTCTTTGTATTTCTTTGTTGATCTATGGATTCTTTAGAAGTGTGTTGTTTAATTTCCAATTTTTTTATGTGTTTCCTGTGTTATTGACATTAATTTTAAATTTATTTTTGGGAACATACTCGTTAAGATTTTAATAGTTTTAAATTTAATGAGACTTTTATGTATTTGTTTTTTTATTTATTTACTAGAAGCCCAGTGCACGAAATTCGTGCATGGGGGAGGGCGGTGTATCCCTCAGCCTAGCCTGCACCCTCTCCAATCTGGGACCCTTTGAGGGATGTCCAGCTGCCCTTTTAGTCCTGATCCCACAGTCTAGGACTACTGGCTCCCAACCACTTGCCTGCCTGCCTGCCTGATTGCCCCTAACCACTCCCCTGCCAGCCTGATTGATACCTAACTGCTCCCCTGCCAGCCCGATTGCTCCTAACTGCCCTCCCCTGCAGACCTGGTTCCTCCCAATTGCCCTCCCCTGCTGGCCATCTTGTGGTGGCCATCTTATGTCCACATGGGGGGGGCCATCTTTGTATGTTGCAGTGATGGTCAATTTGCATATCACCTCCTTATTAGATAGGATTTTGGCTAAACCTAAAATCTGCCTTGATGAATAGTTCCTAGAAATTAAAACTTAAAAAAAAAAGAGAGAGAATTGAAGGTTGACTCCCAGTTTCTGGCATAGTGCTTTCTAAATGTTAATTAGATCGAAGTGTTTCCTAGTGTTGGTCTAGTTCTATCCATTGCTTTATGACTAATTTTATCTTCAGTAGAGTGTTAAAAATGTCTTACTCATTTGTAATTCTCTGTTTTTTCTTTTATTCTGTCTATTTTTTCTTCATGTGCTGTGGTTATGGTTTAAGAAAAATACATGTTTATAACTTTTATATTTTCCAATGAATAGAGCATATTATCACTCTATAAAATATCCCTATTTATTTTTCGTAATGGTCTTTGTTTTGAAGTATTTCTTAATTGATATTAATATATTCATACTTGGGTTTTATATTAATTGTTTTCATGAAATATATTTTCTATCAATTTACTTCAGCCCATCTGCGTCTCTGTCTTTTAGATAAAGTGCACTTCCTGTAGACAATATCCCATTTGGTTTTGCTTTGTTTTCTTTCTGATCATATTTATCTTTTATTTGCAGTATTTAGATCATTAATGTAATTATTGATATGGTTAGAATTCAGTATATAAACTTTATAATTTGTTTCATTTTCCCTTCTTTTCTTTGTATATATTTTCTCTTTTTCATACACTTTTTGATTATTTGCATATTTTCCAATTCCATTTCAATGCATTTATTGCCTGTTTTACCTAAATTGTCTTACTTTGTTTTTTATTCCTTACTCTGAGTATTAAAACTTTAACTTTTTAAAGTGTGTTTAATGTTAATATTGTACCAATTTACAGCAAATTTGCAACCATATGGATCTATTTACCATCCCATCTGCCATCCTTTATACTATAATTGTCATATACATGGCATCTGCACGTAGTAAATATATCAAGATAATGTTATGTTTTCTTATTGATAATCATGCATATTTAAAAGAAATTCATGGAAAATAAAGAATTTCATATGAACTGATGTATATGCCATTTTCAATATCCTACATTCCTATTGAAGACACAGTTTCTTGGTAGTGTCAATTTTCTTGAACCTAAAGAAATTCCTTTAGCATTTCTTGTAGTAACAGGCAATAAAATCCTTTAGTTTTCTTTCATCTAAAATTCTTACTTTGCTTTTATTCTTGAAACATGTTTTTATCAAATGTAGAATTCTGGTTCGATGATTTTTCTTTTTTTCATAACTTGAAAGATGTCTCATTATCTTCTGGCCTCAATTGTTTCTAGTGTGATAATCCCTATTTTTGATGTGTTCTTTTTCTTTGACTACATTCCAAGTATTCTGTGTTTGCTTTTAAGTAGTTTGGCTTTCAATTGCTGCAGCATGGCTTTCTTTCTTTTTTTAAAAAATAAATCTTTATTGTTGAAAGTATTACATATGTCCCTTTTTTCCCCCCATTGCCCTCTCCCATCCCTCCCCCCTTCCCAAGCCTTCACCACCCACTGTCTGTGTCCTTGGGTTATGCATTTCTTCATACTTATCCTCTTGGGGTTTGTTGATATGCATTAACTTATAAATTTACATCTTCTGTGAAATTTTTAAAATATTGGTCATTATTTTTAAAATATTTTTCACTCTTTTGTTTTCGGTGTCTATCTCTGTCTCCCTGTCCATCTTTCTCTCTCCCCCAACTTCTTCTGAAATTTCTTTAAATTTTACCACATTTTCCTGGTGCTCTCTTTTATATTTAACTAGTAGCCTGGTGCACAAAATTCATGCACTGGGGTAGGTGGGGGTAAGGGGCCCCTCAGTCTGGCCTTCACCTTCTCCAATCTGAGACCCCTCAGGGAATGTCCAACTATCTGTTTGTGCCCACACTTTTAACAGATAACAGCTCCCTTGTTGTTTCTTTCGTATGCTTAAAACCATTGGAATTAGTAGGTATTCAAAGTGTGTATACATTTGGGGGGGGACACCCTTTATATCTCCAGTCAGTGGTGAAAGAAACCAACAGCAGATTTGGAACCTCCAGACAGGGAACATCACTCACTCCCCAAATGTCTCCCCACTTCATTTTCCACCTTCGTGGGCAGCAGGAGAATTAACATTTTCTCTCATTAATTTGGAAAAGCACGTCCTGTCACCCGCTGCCCGGCAGGAGTGCGCTAGGCCCCAAGCAAGCGAGGCTCAGTCAGGGCAGCCTTCGCTCATGGGTGCTGGCACTCAAAGTGCACATTCCTCCTCTACAGTCGCCCCCACTATCCCACTGTTTCACTGAGAGGATGGAATTCCTCTCCGCCTCTGGGTTCTTGATCTTGAACACTGACCGAAGGCACCTCAGCGAGGGCCGCCCACGCCCACCTGGTGTGTCTGTCTACATCTGCTCCCACCTCAGCACCTGCATTAACCCCCTAGAGGTTATCTCATGGCTGCACTGGCCTCTGTGGGAACAGGGCATCACCACTCCGCCCTCTCAGTCATCTCACAGGCGCCCACCCTCAGCACCCAGAACACCCAGACACTCTCCAAAGGATGTGAGCGCATCAGAGGGGATGTGTGCACATCCTGTGGGGGTGTTAGGCATGCTGGGTTGATAGAAGTGTGGTGGAGAGGTGGCAGGAACTTGTGCACGCCTTGGTTTGCAACTGTTGCAGGCGCAGGAGGGTGACAGTGTGCTGGGGGATGTTCGCACGCCAGGGGGGGATGTGCACACCAAAGGCCTTTGGCTTTGCAGATCCGCAAACCCCCGTGGTGAGGCCAGGAGGACGTCAGTCTGGCCCACCATGGTGGCTGTCCCTGCAATCCTGCACCTTCTGGGCCAGGAGGGGGATCTTGTGCAGCCACTCCTGGGCGCTGATGGCCTGCAGGCGCTACTTCAGCTCAGCCTGCAGGCTCCGCTTGGCGCGCTCACAGCTGTCACCCCCGCCATGTGGGGAGTACAGGCCGCCCTCCGCCGGCCTGCCTCCCCTGCCCAGAGTGACTGGGGCTGGGCGGAAGCCAGACGTCCTGCCCTGCCCAATCCCGGCCAATCCGCCGCTGTGCGAGCTGTCGCTACGCCGGGAAGGGTCATGGATCCAGGTCCTGGGACCACGGACAGCCTCAAGCACAGCCCCCTGCCTGGAGGGTCACAGATCCGGGTCCCGGGACCGCGGACAGCCTCAAGCACTGCCCCCCGCCCGGCAGGGTCACGGATCCGGGTCCTAGACCGCGGACAGCCTCAAGTGCTGCCCCCGGCCGCCAGGTCACAGATCCAGGTCCCAGTTTGTGGACAGCCTCAAGAGCTGTCCCCCGCCCACCAGGTCATGGATCCGGATCCCAGACTGCGGACAGCCTCAAGCACTGCCACCCGCCTGCCAGGTCACAGATCCGGTCCCGGACAGCAGACAGCCTTGCCCTCTGCCACCCACCTTCAGTATGCAAATTATCCGCCATCTTGTTGCTTCAGGATGGGGGTCACCACTGGGGTGCCTGGCCAGTCTGGGTGAGGGAAGAGGGCCGTTTTCAGGCTGGCGGGTAACTAAAGCTCCCAACTTCTCCTTTTTTTCTTTGTTTTTCTTTTTATTCTGGGATTTATTTACTTTCTATGGCTGTCACTGGAGCTGAGATCTGGCTTTAGCTCTGAGGCCCGGCTGCAGCTCTGAGACCTTGGCTGCTGAAAGCAGGGATCTGGGTTTGTTTGGATTCTATAATTGAAACACTGTTGCGATCCTGCTGGCTGAAGCCCGGCTGGCCGAAAGCAGGTTTCTGGGTTTTGTTTAACTTCTATAATTGCAACATTGTTTCTTAGAATGCAAGCTCAGAGGCTGGCAGCAGCAGGCGGGGAACCTTGGCTTCTTCCATCACTGGAGCAAGCAAGCCTCCTGTTCGCTTCAGCTGCCTGGCTGCCGGCCGCCATCTTGGTTGGCAGTTAATTTGCATATCACCCTGATTAGCCAATAGGAAGAGTGTTGGAGCTACAGTTAATTAACATGTTTGTATATTATTATATAGGATAATATATTTTTCTTTGTTATTCAGTTTGGATTATTTGTATTTATCTTTCTTCAAGTTTTTAATAAGCTTTTAATATCTATAATTATTTGTCCAATCTAGAAAGTAGACAGTTTTCTGTGGCAGAGATAAGTTAAATATTAATTCTAGCATTTCTCTCTAGTTCTGTCTAGTTATACAGTTGCTTATAACACTTACCACACTGCTTCCCCTTGTCCAATTCTCCCTCTCTGAGGATATGTAATAATAAATAAATTGGCAGCATCCTTGTATGGAGGTCATACCATTGTAATGTGAATTTAGGGACTTAGATATATTCTCTCCCCTCTTTACTCTCTAAGAGAGAGAAATTTAATCTCCCTAGGGTATAGAAGCGGAGAAGCTTGGTTTCTTACCATTTGAAATATAAATAAATATCTGAAGGTTAGGGAATAAAATAAACTACTCTAATTTACAACACTTGAACTATATCCATGGCTCCTTGTCTCATCTCCCTTTGAAATGAAAATCGATGACTCCTGGACAGTCTTTCAGCATTTGAATCATCCCTAAAGTTCCTAATCTTGTCAATTGGTGCAACTCTGAAATCCCTAAGCATGCAGAAACATAATATTCACTGTGTTTTTCACTGTTATGTTTATTTGGCTATGAAAGCATTCTGACTATTTTTATTCCATTATTTCCATTTTTATAGCTATGTATAGTGCTACATATATTTATTTATTCTTCTGCTGAGATTTTCTTTTTTGTAATTCATGTTTTGTTTTTTTTTTTACCTTTTGCTTTATAATTTAGATCTCATAATTCCAACATCTGGATCATCTTGGGGTAGACCCATTTTATTTTCTTTGCTAGAATGGGTAATATGTTCCTGTTTTTTGTGTGTTTTTTTTTTTTAAGGTTAAGTATATCTGTATTGTATTCTAGACTCTGTGAATGGTATGTTGCTTGATTTCTGGATCCACTTACATTCCTCTAAAAAATATCTTTGGTTTGTTTTAGCAGAAGATTAATGCAGTTAGCCTGAAACTGCAAGTTCTGTCTTATCTGAGGTGAGTGGCAACTTAGATGTTAGTTCAGTTCTTTTTGACATCTGGTTGTGCTGTTTGCACAATATTCCATACAGGGATGAGCAAGACTTAGGTAGAAGTTTTCACAGAATCTGGTTACCTTTTTTTTTTCAGTGAGTTCCCTCACTTTTCAACATTTGTGGTTTCCCTAGGCTAGAAAGGTAGCATGTTCCCATTAGGTTTAAGCTGTTCCACACCATACTCAACTCTAGCCTTTCCCCAGACCAGTGCTATGAGGACAAGGAATTGCACTGTACTAGACCCATTCCTGCAAGACTCCACCTCCTCCAAATATGCCACCCATATCTTTTATACAATTTTAAGTTTTATATTGAGTTTAAATTTATATGTATGGGAGAATGTATGCTGGCAACTTTATATGCCATACCAGAGATGAAACTCACACTTGGGTAAAGCTTGACATGTTTCTGTATAAATATCTTTTACAACTTTCATTAGATTGACTGCTAGATAATTGATAATTTTAATTGAAGACTCATTTACATAAAATGAAGTACAACAATTACTCCTTATCCCCAAGATTGCCAGATTGTTGGTAACCATGGCATTCATTGTACGCTCCTCAAGAACAGAGTCTCTGTCTTATTTAGAACTCTACTCCAAGTGAAGATTTATTCCTGGATCATATCAAGTATTATACAGATAGATTTGAATGCATTATTGATGCTGATGTAATTAGTTGGTACGTTTTCATCTCATGTGTTACTTGTCTTTGGATTCACTCAAGACTAACTTCACAACAGGGCACAAAGCTCACAGCTACCCACTTTTTCTTGCTCTGCTTTAGTAGTTTTCAACTTTCACTGTATAATAAACTCACCCACAGAGATGATAAATAATACTGTTGCTCAGTCTGTCCCCCAGAACAATGAATGAGTCTGGGGTGGGACTCATGTACAAATATTTTTTTAAGTATGTCCAGATAATTATAATATGCATTCAGGTTCTGGACCTTAGTTTGTTTTTAAAGACAACCACACAGGTCTGGTTTGCTTAAAGAATTTGAAGGGTACTCACCGTGCAAAAATGGCCAGACAATGGTAAAAAGAGCAAGCCTAAGCAATTTTATATTCTTCCAGAATTTTATAGTTTTTACATTCATTGATACTGTTTTCTGCCTTCTGACTCAATCCTTTAGGAAGGTCCAAACATTGGAGTTATTAAATAATAGTGGGAGGAGGAAATGCAAATATAAGATAGAGTCAGTGTATGGAGGGCATCTTATCCTAGATTTTCAGAGCAGACTGGACTGCTGGACTGAGAAGTGACTGAAAGATTCTGATCTGAGTAACCTCTCTCTCTCTCTCTCTCTCTCTCTCTCTCTCTCTCTCACACACACACACACACACACACACACACACACACACACACACACACACACATACAGGTTCACAGATTTGCAATAGGTTGGCCTTTAGACCAAAAACTTTCTAAGCTAGCCATAGGATGAGAGTAAAGTGTATTCTCTGGAGTTTTAATATAATTCTGAGTGTTCTTTCTACAGTGTATCAACTTAGACAGCAACTTGACAACACCCTTCTTTCCTGAGAATGGCTTTTGGCACATCTATTCCTTATTGTAGGAGCCTCAAGGCAACTTAATCCCCTGGCAATGGATCTCAAGGTTAGAAACACTATGAAGCAGTTGAAGAGTTGCTTAGGTATATTAAAGTTTTCTTGGAAGACAATTCACCCTCTCCTTTCATAATTAAAAACATTGAGCAATTATTAATACGTTAAATCCTGTGGGTTTAATATGAAAATCTGTTCAAAAGATTATGTCTTTGATTATTCACCAAGAACATTGCCTATTTTGGTTAAATGCATATGTAGCCAGGAGATGCTATACTTTACCTGCTATTGCTTTAGATTTTAAAATGAGTTCTATCTTGTCAAATTTGATCATGTTGATACTCTTAGTTTTCTGTGGTTCTCAGGTTAAAAAATAAAAGCAAACCTCTTTGGCTAGTAAGAAAATATTTAACTTAACTTCTCTTTCCTAAAATTCTGCCAGCTACTCACTTGTCCCACCCCACCTCTTGCCTGCCAATACATGGACAGCCATATCTATCTTCTTTATGATATTTACATATATGTGCTTTGTAACACAGGTATTGTCTGCACCTGGAATCAACTTTCACATTTTTTTTTCTTAAAAACTACCCAATCTTGCCCTAACCGGTTTTGCTCAGTGGATAGAGCGTCAGCCTGTGGACTCAAGGGTCCCAGGTTCGAGTCTGGTCAAGGGCATGCACCTTGGTTGTGGGCACATCCCCAGTAGGGGGTGTGCAGGAGGCAGCTGATTGATGTTTCTCTCATCAATGTTTCTAAATCTCTATCCTTCTCCCTTCTTCTCTGTAAAAAATCAATAAAATATATATTTAAAAAACTACTCAATCTTCACAAAGACATTGCAAATCATCCTACTGATTGAAAGATTTTCTACATTGTGATGCCATTTTGCATCCATAATTTCCTCTGAGCATAATAAACATAGTAATGATTGTGAGGTTACATAGTTCTCTTTTTTTACTTTCTGCAGTCAACCACATGCTCCTTGAGAAAGAGGCAATATAACTGATTTTTCTATTCCCAAGCCAGCAAAATGCAAGTATAGGACACCATTAAAATATTAAATTAATTATTCATAAATTTTAATTATTTATATATTTAGCAACAAATGAGTTCAGTTTCTATAGGAAGTAGATATAGGAATGGTGAATGGCAGTAGCAAATATGGATCTGAGTTAGAATGTCAAAGCCAATCCTACCAGTATTATAATTTTGCTGGGGACAATTTGAAAGACAGTCATGTAATGAATGGCAGGTTAAGCTACTGTGAGCCTACAAAGGAGAAAAATGAAGATGAAAAATGGTGTTACTTGCCCTGGGGCACAATTTAAATAAGTGGAGTAACTATAATAATCCAATTGTTTGGTTAAATTTATATAAGCCAGGTTTCCGATAAAAATGTTATCCCTCTTTCTCTCAGTTATTTCTGAGATTTTCCAATGAATGGAGTTGTGGTGTTTTCTCTTGCCTCGGGCCTTTGAAGTAAGGATCAATCTTTTAGCCCAGAGGACTTACAGAGACACAGAGTTTTTATGAGTGACTTACAACTAAAAGGAGTCATTATGACTGCAGATTCTGGGATCAGATGACATACACTATGCCTGGAGGCCATTCTCCCTGAATCTGTACAGAATTCAGTGATTCTGTGGTGTTTCCTAAGAAAGCAATTCTCATGGCCATCCGTGACAATACTGAGTCTCAACTAAGTGGGATTCTGGGTGGCAAAAGCCTGAGTTGGTCAGTGTTCTTTGGTGACTGCTGCTCATGGGTTCTAGTGGGAACCCACGAGTTGCATCTTAGGGGAGATTTACAGACATCAATGTGTGTGTGTGTGTGTGTGTCTAGGATGGGAAGTTTCTGAACTATTTTTATTACTAATCCTCACCAGAGGATATTTTTCCATTGATTTTTAGAAAAAGAGGAGAGGAGGGGTAGAGACACACAGAGAGAAATATGGATGTGAGAGAGACACATGGATAGGTTATCTCCCGCACGTGCATCAACCAGGGGTCTTTGGGGCCAGGGATTGAGACTGCAGCCGAGTTATGTGCCCTTGGCTGGAATTAAATCCAGGACCTTTCAGTATGTGGGCTGATGCTCTATCCACTGAGCCAAACTATCTAGGGCTTTTATGAACTATTTTTAGCAGTTGTTCCAGGGAGAGTAGAAGCTATCAAAATTTATCATTAAAAATATATTGGGGATTGACATTGGAAGAATGACTATGTGAGAGATCTTTCTGGTCTCTCTTCTTGAAGTTTCAACAATTTGAGCAGCTATAACTCAACAAAGGATTTCCTGCTCAATATACAAATATGCCTGGACGATCTTCACATTGAAACATCCAAAGGTGGGCAAGTAGAGCAAAAGGGGTGGCAAAAAATGGTGAGGGGCTGATACCAGCTAGGGACACAGTCCAGTGGCTAGAAGCTCATGGCAGGGCTCTGCCAGAGTGGGGTGGAATCTGTTATGGCTGATACTCCCTTCAGCTGGGAGGAGTAAAGAGACTTGGTGGTCACGCATGCAGGAGTGAGCAGTAATTCAACAAAGAGTGTGTTCTTTTTAAAGATTAATAAAATTGACAGATCATTAGCTCGACTAAGGACAAAAGAGAAATTACTCATATAAACAAAATCACAAATGAAAGAGAAGTTACTACAGACATCACAGATAGACTAGAACTAGAATACTATGAAGGACTGTATGCCACCAAATTCAATAACCTTGACAAAATGGATTTGTTTCTTGAAATATACAACCTTCCTAGACTTAATTTTGAAGAAATGGAAAATCTAAATAGACTAAGAAGCAGTGAGAAAATTAAAACAGCTATCAAAACCCTCCCAAAAATAAATGTCCAGGACCAGATGGCTTCACTAGTGAATTCTACCAAACACTCCAAGAAGATTTAATAACGCTCCTCTCAAACTCTTCCAAAAAATTGAAGAACAGAAAATACTTTCTAACACATTTGATGAAGCCAACATAACCTTAATACCCAAATCTGGCAAGGATAGCACTAAAAAAGAAAACTACAGATCAATATCTCTCATGAATACTAATGCAAAAAATCCTAAACAAAATACTAGTAAAGCAAATACAACAATGCATTGAAAAAAGTACATCACAATCAGTTGGTATTCATTCCAAGGGCACAAGGGTGGTTCTACATATGCAAGTCCGCCAATGTAATACACACTATTAACAAAGCAAATTATAAAGATAACATGGACTTATCAAAAGATACAGTAAAAGCATTTGGTAAGATACAACATCCAATTATGATTAAAACACTCAAGGAAATTAGTATAGAAGGAAAGTACCTCAATATAATAAAGGGAGTATATGACAAATTCTCAACCAATAACATACTCAATGGTGAAAAAAAGAAAGCATTTCCTCTAAAATCAGGAACAAGACAACAATGCCCACTCTGACTATCTTATTTGACATAATTATAGAAGTCCTAGCAATCAGGCAAGAGAAAGTAATGAAAGGCATTCAAATTGGAAAGGAAGAACTAAAAGTGTTACTTTTTGCAGATGACATGATTCTGTATATAGAGAACTCTAAAGACCACTAAAAAACCATTAGAAGCAATAAACAAACACAGTAAAGTTGCAGGATACAAAAGTCAATATACAAAAATCCACTGCTTTCCTATATGCTAACATGAAATTTCAGAAGTAGAAATAAACACACACACACACACACACACACACACACACACACACACACACAAAATTTCTTCTGCAATTGCAACCAAAAGAATAAAATTCCTAGGAATAAAGTTAACAAAGGATGTGAAGGACCTATATACTGAAAACTACAAAGTATTAAAAAGATTTAAAAAGGCACCATGTTTGTATTTATGGATTGGAAGAATCCACACAGTTAAAATGGCCATATTACCCAAAGCAATATACAGATTTACTGCAATCCTGACCAAAATCTGAATGTCTTCTTTTTTTTAATCCTCACCCAAGGATATTTTTTTCTATTGGATTTTAGAGGTAGAAAGATAGAGAATGATAGAGATGATCAAGATAGAGATAGAGATAGAGATAGAGATAGAGATAGAGATAGAGATAGAGATAGAGATAGAGATAGAGACAGAGATAGAGACAGAGATAGAGATAGAGATAAAGACATGAAAGAGATGAGAGAGAGAGAGAGAGAGAGAGAGAGAGAGAGAGAGAGAGGAGATTGGTTGTCTGCTGAACATGCCCCAGGGCAGGGATTTAACCTGCAACCCAGTTGTGTGCTCTTGACCAGGAATTGAACCCGTGACCCTTCTGTACATGGGCTGACACTCTATAGAGGGAGCAGACTGGCCTGGGCTGTCATTTTTTTTTTTAATCCTCATCTGAGGATATGTTGGTTTTTTTTTTAATTGATTTTAGAGAGAAGGGAAGGGAGAAAGAGAAACATCTATATGAGAGAGACATCAATTTGTTGACTTCCGTATGCACCCCTCTGGGGATGGAATCCACAGCCTAGGTATTTGATTCCTGATCAGGAATCAAATCCACAACCCTTTGGTGCACTGGATGACAGTCTAACCAACTGAGCCACTTGGCCGGTGTCCAATGTTATTTTTTAAAGTAATAAAAATATCATCAGATTTGTATGGATCCTCAAAAGACTCCAAATAACCAAAGCAATCTTGAGAAAAAAGAATAAAGCCAGAGATATTATACTACCTGACTTCAAATTACACTACAGAGCTACAATAATCAAAACAGCATGATATTGGCAGAAGAACAGACACACAGACCAATACAATAGAATTGAGAGCCCAGAAATACACCCACATTTATATGGGCAAATAATTTTGACAAAGGAGCCAAAAACACACAAAGGTAAGGAAAGTAGAGGTAAAAATAAATGATCGGGGCTATATCATACTAAAATACTCCTGCACAGAAAAAGAAAGCAGCAACAAAACAAAAAGCAACCAATTGAATGGGGGAAGAAATTTGCAAACAACAGCTCCAACAAGGGATTAATATCCAAAATATATGAAAAACTCATACAACTCAACACCCAGCAAACAATCCAATTAAAAAATTGGCAGAGGACCTGAACAGACACCTCTCCCTAGAAGACATATAACAGCCAATAGATATATGCAAAGATGTTCAACTTCACTAGCTATTTGGGAAATGCAAATCAAAACTACAGTGAGGTACCACCTCCCACCTGTTAGAACGACTATTACCAACAAGACAGGTAATAAGTGCTGGAGAGGTTGTGGAGAAAAAGGGACCCTCATTCACTGTGATGGGACTGTCAACTGGTATAACCACTGTGAAAAACAGTACGGTGGTTCCTCAAAAAACTAAAAATAGAGTTATAATATGACCCAGGAACCCCTCTTTAGTTGTCCATGTGAAAAACTAAAAAGAACAACAACATTTATTTGCAAATATTTGTGTACTTCTTGGTTCATTGCAGCGTTATTCATGGTGGGCAAGACATGGAGACAACCAAAGTGTCCTGCGATAGAGGATAGAGGACTGGATAAAGAAGATGTGGTACATATATACTGTGGAATGCCACTCATCCATGAGAAAAGAGGAAACACTGCCACTGGTGACAACATGGATGAACCTGCAGACTATTATGCTACACAGAATAAGTCAGTTATAAAAAGCTAAGAACCATATGATTTCACTCATATGTGGGACATAAAACTGAAACTCATAGTCACAGACAGACAACATTATGATGGTTATCAGAGAGAAGGGGTGGGAAGTAGTAAAAGGTACATATGACCCCATTAACCAATGTCCCTCCAATACATTTAATAAAAAATAAGTAACTTTGACATTGAGAATTGGAATATCAGAATTACTATAACACAAACGATGAGGCCTCAGGTCCTCTATCCTGATCTTGTATTATTAATTCCACAAAATGTTGAAAGATTGTACTTTATACTTCACTCTTTTAATATTTAAAATGTTTCTGCATGGAGGCATGGAACAGTCTGACATACCTTGATGTGGGGTTGAGGAGATAAGAAGAGATAAACCAAAGAACTTATTCTATACTTACGTGCATAGCGGATGGACATGGGCAATAGGGTAATAAAGACCTGAGGAGAGTAGGCCTTGCCGGGAGGAGGGGGGGTAGGGGTAGGCCCTGGGAGAAGGGGGGTAAAGGAGGGGGAAATGGGAGATATCTGTAATACTATCGATAATAAAAATATATATTAAAATAAATAAGTAAAATGTTTCTGTTAAAGAAGTAGTTTTGGTTATTAACATGTGCTTTTCTTATTCTTCAAAGTTTTTGCTCATTTCCTAGGATGTGCACTGCTTAGCTCTTTCATATGGTCATAGGAGACACTTTTAGTGTGTCAGTGATATCACTGTAGATAATAGGAGGTTCCATAAAGTCCATGTGAAAATTTGAAAGGCTAATAAATTAGATTGTTCTTAGTATAGAAACAGTCCATATATGTCATTAAACATCTATTACAATGTAAAGCAGATTGCCAAACACTCATATTCGAGCAACAAATTACACATTTGGGAAAATAGTATTGCTGGCATGCAGGTGAATAGTTTTCTTGGTGAGAAGGTAATTCTGCATGGGCCTGATGTTAGGCTCTGCAAACCTGGATGTTAGTGACTTTGAAAAGTATCTGTGGTGGAGGTGATGGGATAGGGGTAGTATGATGATTCTATAACATGCACACATTCAATCTATAGAGGGGGGTTCTCTCTCTATGATATCCATTGGTATCAAGAAAACAAAATGCACATTTAGTTGAGAAGATACTACTCTAGGGATTTCTCTGGTACACAGAATTTAATTACTCTATAAAGTAAGTTTTACTTAATCAATAATCAATCCACATCTCCAAAACCAAATTCCTTCCACATTTCTGCTCTTTTTTATTTCTGCATTCTGCACCTCTTGCATATAGCAGCAAACATATCAACATATGTCATCACCCTTTTATGTAAGGGAACTTCATGTCACAAGACACTCCTATTACAAAAAGACCTCTGAATTTTTATCTTCTTCACTTACTTTGCTGTATACTTATTTTATATTTGTACTTTTAAAATGTCAAGTGGGGATATAATGATAAAGCAAATTAGGAAAAGGAAGACTGATAATGGCCATAATATCAGACCTGGTATAAGTATATTCACTTTTGAAGATAGCTTTTTGTATTTGGGCATATGTTGAAATAGTAATTGAGATTCTTCTACAATTATGAATTTTGTATTCTGATATTTTTCACTTAAGTATATGTTTTTACATATACATGTGTATGTATGTATGCACACATATGCAGATATACAGACAAGGTTTTCTATAGAATTAATCTACAATTAAAAAAAAACAAACTTTTTCTAGCAGAAAAACTTGACAAGATGGTATAGTGTGACTAGGATGATCTAACCTTTCTTAACATTACCAGGCATGCTGTGGTTTAGGTGAGAGCTCCTGGAAGAAGACCCTAAAACTGTAATGATTCCCAAGTGATTTATAGGGGTTAGTGCTCTCAGGAAAAGAGATGTGAGGTTGATATGGGAATTTTGGACTAGAACCTGCGCGGTGTTCCCCTGGGCAGGATGGTTCCCTGTCTCTTTGTCCATCGGAGTTGAAAAATGAACCCAGGGATGGAAGATGGTATAATAAAGGTGGAAATTTATTAAGGAACAAGTACAGACTCCCATGTGGGCGGGGAAAGAATCCCACTGAGTCCCTTTTTTTCTAAGGTTTATAAAGGCTGCAGATCTTGGTACCCTGATATCCCCTCTGAGTGGTCACTATTCCCCTTTGATTTGGTCACTATAGCAACTCCTGTTCTCAAAGGTCAGGCCTCACATGGAACATATGAAGCTCTCCTCCTCTCCTCCCTCACTGTTTCCCTATTCCCTGTGGGCTTTCCTCTTCTCTCTGTGAATGAGGGGCTTCCTTCCCTGTATTCTGTAAATGTACACCCTTCTGCTGTTCCCAGCTCCCTTATTCTATGGAAATGTGCCTTCTGCTGTTTCCAGCTCCCTTATTCTATGGAAATGTGCCTTCTGCTGTTTCCAGCTCCCTTATTCTATGGAAATGTACCCTTTGCAGCTCTGTAGCCCTGTGCTTTTTCCATAGATTCCTTTCATCTTTAAAATTTCCTAAACCTGCCGATTTCACCCCCCAAATTCCTATTTTACCCCCAAAACCTCTTTCAAAGTGAAGCAGCATAGGGCAGAGAAAACAAGGCAAACAAGAATAGGGTCCTTGAGCAAACTATTAAGCACAAATTGCACCATAGATTTTGTCTTATTTTTCTTGTTAGGTTTTTGAAAAATAGTTTTATTTAGGTACTAGAGGCCCCATGCATGAAATTCATGCATGGGGGGGTCCCCTCAGCCCAGCCTGCACCCTCTTCAATCCGGGACCCCTCGGGGGATGTCCGACTGCCGGTTTAGGCCTGATCCTGGGACATCCCTCTCACAATTCTGGACTGCTGGGTCCTAATCGCTCACCTGCCTACCTGCATGGTCACCCCTAACTGCCCCCCCTGCCGACCTGGTCACCCACAACTGCCCCCACTGCCAGCCTGGTCACCCCTAACTGTGCCCTCTGGCCGGGTTGCACCCAACTGCCCCTCTCTGCTGGCCTGGTTGCTTCTAACTGCCCCCCGCTTGCCTGTTCACCCCCAACTGCCTGCACTGCCAGTCTGGTCGCCCCTCACTGCCCCTCTACTGGCCTGGTTGCCCCACGTAGCCAGCTTGTTCAGTTGTTTGGTGTTCCCTCAATAACCCCCCTGCCGGCCTGGTTGCTCCATGCAGCCTGCTGTTCAGTCATTTGATTGTCCCTCACTAACCCCCCTGTCGGCCTGGTTGTAGGCAGCCATCTTATGAGGGTATGAGGGTTAATTTGCATATTACCTATTTATTATACAGTATAATTGACATATAAAAATTGCACATATTGAATGTGTGCATCTTGGTAAGTTTGGACATATGCATACACCTATAATACACTATAATTAAGTATAGTCATCACTTCCCAAATGCCCTTATGTTCTTGTGTGAGTGTGTGTGTTTGTATGTGTGTCTTCTTCATTGAGTTAGTCCTGAGGCTAGAGGGCCAGTCTTTTGTCCTCTTTTACAATTGAAAGTTATTAATCAGCACTTAAGGCAGCTGGGGTAGACAGCAGGGCAGACACAAACATCCACTAAAACCTATAAGCAACCACTTCCTTCCTGACTTGTCAATACCTGTCTCCCTACTACTTCTACTTTGAATTCTGTCACTTGGGATCATGGGAAGGGAAGGACTGAAAGGATCTAGCAATGCTGGTTACTGATTTGCACCGAGCGCTTATGTCCCATATTTAAACACTTTCATTAGAAAACTTTACAAAATGGTCACCAAATCTCCTCTGTGCTGCCACCAGAAAGACCGTGTTAAATAGTTAAACTTCAGGATCTTGTACACAGGTGGTCAGAGGTTGGAATGAATTAAATTGGATACCGTTAGCTCTTTGCTCAGGCTTTTGAAATACTTACTAGTGTCTCATTAGCGTTCAGAACAGTTCAGTTAACCATGAGAGGGGTGGTTTTAATTAAAATAAGTCAGCTCTGTGTTATTTTGTCATTGTTCTGCATGCCAAGAATGCTTTATTTTATGATCAAGCATTTAATTCACACTTTCATGGTCAATTTCACTGACAGTAATACGATATGATAATAAATAACTGAGCAAACCAATCAAACCACCCTTTTCAAAAATTGGCTGAGGGAGGAGTTTAAAATTAGAAATTTTATAACTGCACATAAAATACACTGTATAAAGGAATATCTAAATGTTGATTGAAGGTTTTGGCCTTCATAGAATTGTTTCTCATTTCATAATGGATGTAGCATCAGGGGCAATTGGGGAAGGGAGGGACTACTCAAGTGTCTGAAATTCACATACCAGCAAATATTTTGCTAGTGAATGCCATTGATATTTCAAAACAAAAATAAAAACAGCCTCTTCCTTCCTCTAATCTAGGGAAGCGCACAGAATGAGGGAAATGTAAAGCAGCCGGAGTTTCCTCTAAAACTTAACCCCAAGGATTGTGCATGTAGACCCTACTGCGCCTTCTTCAGGAAACAGCTCACATGCATAAAATACAAGAATGTTTGATTTATATTCCTTTGGGATGGCCAAGGACGTGATGCTTTGTAACTAAAAGTTTCTTAATAACAATTTCTGTAAATTGTCCCATTTAAAAAAGAAAAGAAATAAAAAGATGTTTCATTGGTTTTAGAGACAAGAGGAGAGGTAAAGAGAGAAAAATCCATCTGCTGTCTCCAGCACGCCCCCTACTGGCTATGGAGCTGGCAAGCCAGGCATGTACCCTGACCAGGAATCAAACTGGTGACCACTTGGTGCATGGGACAATGTTCAACTGAGCCACACCAGCCAGGACTTGTCCCATAAGATAAAACATTTTCACTGTAGGGTGGCAAAAACAGTGCAAGTGCAGTTCTTTGAATTACGGTGCTGATTCTGGATATCTTTCATTCTCAATAAGCTAAACAATCAGAATTCATTTCAGAATGATTTTAACAGGCTTACTGCTGAGCAAGTGGCAGTGTAACAGTATTCCATAGTAATGTGGGAACCCTCAGCTCTTCTTATGCAAAACCGGCACAACCCTGCAATGGTTGGTCACACACAGGGATCTGCAAGACTGTCAGTCTTCATCTGGCCCTCAAATCTCTGTCTTCATTTTTCAATAACAATAACAGCAAGAACAATAACAGTGAACATATATTAGCGTATTTTATAACAGGCACTAGACCAAGTATTTTATAGATATTATTCTATTTGATCAAGCACTTCCTTGAGATAATGTTGGTCTTCTGTTACAGATGAGAGAATAAATGTTCAAAGTTGTTAGTCAGACAGTGAATGAATGCCAGAGTCATAATTCTCAACTCCCCCAAACCTAAACCTCTGTTATACCTTTTGCTTTCCTGTTTGCTGCCTTAGTTTTCTGTCTTGTTTAATATTCCCTCTGTTGCCAGGCTGGTGCAGCTCAGTGGTTGAGTGTCGACCTATGAACCAGGAGGTTACAGTTCAATTCCTGGTTAGGGCACATGCCCAGGTTCCAGGCTTAATCCCCAGTTTGGGGCATGCAGGAGGTAGCCAATCAATGATTCTCTCTCATCATTGATGTCTCTCTCTCTCTCTCTCTCTCTCTCTCTCTCTCTCTCTCTCTCTCTCCCTTCCTCTTTGAAATAAATATAAATATATTTTAAAAAATGTTCTCTCTGTTAGAGACATTAATTGGGTTATTTCTGTCACTCTGGCTGGCAGTGAGCAATATTCATTTGGTAGATGTTTCATTTGAAAGCTAAATGCTAAATACAGCATACCTTGGATCCTCATAAATCATATATACATATGAGTGGTGCATCCCTATGTAGAATCTCCTATTATTGTCTTAGAAAAACAACTTAGAGCACTCATTGGCATCACCTCAATATCTTCAAATAGCTACAGTGGAAATGTACAGGTGAGCCTGTATAATAATGGCCTATTCTTCCTCTCCAGTTCACACCATCAAACATGTTATTTTCCCAGCTAATCTAGATGCTTCCCCTTAAACTCTAGGACTGTGTGAGATGGGGTATATCACAAGCACCCTGTTTAGACATCAGTATGAGGATCCACAAAGAGAGAACTGGATGGGAAGCCAGTGCATAAGGCCTGCCATGTGATAGAGATCAACCTCCACCGATTTCCACTGTGCCCCTGGGCACCAGCTGTGAGGACTGGGTGGATTTCTACTTAATTTCTTCTAATCTAGAGATAAATGCTAGTATTCACTTCTTATATCAACACATAATAAGGCTACCAATGCAGCACCCCCATGTGATTGATGTAAACACTAATCAAGCTTCCATGATTTGTGGAAGAAAGGAAGGAACTGTTGAGCTATGAGCTATCAAGATCAGTTTGTCCTCTCATTCTTTACCTTAATCTCTGTAGTATAAGGTTACAAGAGTAAGCTCCTCTCTCCATGTGTTTGAAGCATTGATTCAAGCATAGACATTCGAGAAATACATATGTTTACTCCCATTGCAAATAATATCTATTGATATAATTGATTATGCATAAATTATTTAAAGGCTTTCTCCAAAAAAAGATCCTGTAGCCAATTTGAATGGGTCAGAGGTCAAGTGTAAAAATTACTTAAAAATCAGGTAGACTCTTATAAAATATTAACATAAATATAACCTTATTTGTTTTATTGTCAGTAGTATGTATTATTGTCAGGAATATGTGAAAGCATAGGTCAAATCTAAGTAATAAATAATTAATTATTATCCCATGGACATGTCCTTTGAAATGTATAAAAGAAGATAGAAATATAAAATATCTGTTTTACATAATCTCACATAAAAGTGAATTCCTGTGCAACCTAGTAGTATTTTTTTCAATTGTCCAGCATGAAAGTATGTATACAGCATAATTTTTATCATAAATCGTAGGTGATTGCATGTCATTTATCAGCTTAGGGCTCATATTTTCTGTAATAGTTTTCAAATCTCTAGTAACCCAAAGTAAATCTTTCACCCCTGTTAAATTTAGTTTTCAAATATGGTATCTTAAAGCTTAAAAGTGTTTCAATTAGTTCTGATTTTGGACAGAAGTAATTTCCATTAGGTAAGAATAAATAATCCAATGTTTTCAAATTATTCACTTCAATCTGGATTCAAAAATATCCCTATAACTATGACCACCATATAACTTATCATCCAAACCAGAAGATTTTTGAAAGTAAAAATAGGAATAAAAATTAAAAAAAGAGGCAGTATCATTAAGCCATAAAAATAAATTGTAAACCTAGACTGTCCTGAGCAAACTAGATCACATGGGTTTGGACTATATAAGACAAGCCAGACTCCTAGGGTTTGAAATTTAGAAAGACATTCACTTTCAGGGTCTTGCACAAGTTTCTGATCTCATTGTCACACCCAACATGTATTTAACAACTCATATATTAAATAAATCCCTCCTAATTTTTAAATAACCTTTATTATTACCATCTAATGTATTTTGAGCAAATTCCACAATAAGATTGTCAGTGGCTTACATGTGAGACATTTTTAGCAAATAGAGAAGAGTGACATTTAAAAATTCCAAGATCATCATTTATAGAGAGGCATACTTATTTACATATGCTTACTTCCTTTTTTTATTTTTTATTTTTTATTTTTTTACCAATTGCTCCTGTTACTTTAAAAAGCCTCAGGGTATCTATTTATTAGGATATACAATGAAATAACATCTGGGAGGGAAAAAGCATGCTATAATTGAACAACATTCTGGGAAAACATCTGTAAACAGCTCACAGTCCATACTATTAGCCAATCATTTCACTATTAGCTGTAAAAAAATGGACTTTAAGATAGAAAAAAAAATCATTATAAATATTCATTTACTTCTATGGTTGCCATGAAAAATAAAAACAGTAGGTGCAGAGAATGCAAGCGACAGCATTACATTTTCTTAAAGTGCCTATAAGTAGATGCATATATAAAAAAAAAGATGGTTGACTTTGTAGTTATTTAATGGGAAGAATAAATCTCAAGAGAGGCTTATGGGAATTCCATACACAAAGTTTTAGAGTTAGAAAAGCCTATTGTGTGTGTGTGTGTGTGTGTGTGTGTGTGTGTGTGTGTGTGTGTGTGTATGAGAGAGAGAGAAAGAGAGAGAAGGTGGGGGAGAGAACCATCAGTTTCATTTTAGGCTTTGGTTTTGTTCAATTGCAGAGCGGTAGCCACAATAAAAATTAACAGTTTTACCTCTGTCAATAATAATCTCTCACAATGTTTTTGAGTCCTGGGATAAAAGAGTGGTCATCATTTAGAATTAAAATAATAATAGTAATGCATGACCACCTTTCACACAGCTTCAGTGAGCTGAATACTGTTTTCCTTCCTTTTCCCCAAAAATTCATATCCACTTGGAACCTCTGAATGTGACTTTATTTAGAAATAGGATCTTTACAGTTGTAATCAGTTTACTATCTTGAGATGAAATCATCTTGGATTTAGGGTGTGTCCTAAATCCAATGACTGGTGCTATTATAAGAAGTGAAGGGGACACAGTTATAGTAGAAAAGAAAGCAGTGTGAAGATGGAGGTAAAGATTGGGATGACACATTTACTAGGACTAGAATGTTAAGGATTGCCCACAAACACCAGAAGCTGTGAGAGAAGAGTGGGATATTTTTTCCCTTAGAGTCTTCAGAAGGAACCAAGCCTGCAGACAAGTTTGATTTTCAACTTCTGGTGGTCTATACTGTGATAAAATAAATTTCTTTTGTTTTAAGCGGCCCTGATTGGGGTATTTGTTATGGTACTCATAGGAAACTAATATTACAACTAATAAAGTACTAATCATTCAGTTAGCATATATGGGGCTGATATGTTTAAGGGCAATGCTTCAAACTATAATGGTCATATGAACCTGGGAAGCTTATTTCCTGCAAATTCTGATTCATTGGGTCTTTGGAGGGCTCTGAGATAGCACATTTCTAAGAAGTTACCAGGTGATGCCTATTAGCTGATTCTAAAATGACATTTTTAGTACCAAAGTCATAATATGGTTTGTACATTCAGACTCAGGGGAAAGCCATGAGACTGAAAATTTATCTCCATAAACAGAGGGCAGGAAAAGACCAAAGAAAGAGGTTGGTTACTCCAGTCTAGGAATTAATAGAATACATTAAGAGACATTTATATGCAGGATGCATCTTGGGTGACTGCAAGACAAAATAAATCCCCACACCACTTGGCAGGAGCCAGAGAATTATTCAGGGTAAAGGGATGGGGGGGGAGGCGGTAATTACAGGTTCTAGTACATTAATGCTAGCAGTGTGGAACTTACCTTACATGCCTGACCAAGTCTGGACAACAACCTGTTCCAGGAACCAGCACATAGCAGGAGTCATGAGAGGGATGTTGATTTATGTCAGAATGAACATCAATTACAATTATAATTATAGGGGTTGCAGAAGTGGGGTTTCAGAAAGCAACCTTCCTTCTGGCCTGGGCCCAGGTCACAGGAGAGAGAGCGGTCATGTCATGGAACATCTTTTTACACTGCCACATCAAAGAGCTCTATTTCATGAACCTCATTCTGTGCAGTTTTCAACTAGACCAAAGGTAAATCATATTGATGTGAAAAGTTATGAACAACTGTAAAAGTATAAAATGGCCAACTATCAAAATAATAAATATTAAAACACTTGAGAAAATCAAGTTATCAGTGATAGTTGGAGTAATTATGGAAAATTTTGGTAAAAATGACAGGTTTGGGCAAGGAGTTTAAGACAAAGAGAATGAGAAACATCAAGAACAGACCAGTTAGTCCTGGTCCATGATAAGACTACACCAGAGAATGATATGAGAAAGGTCGAATAGTGCATTCCAGCAATGTAATTATTGTTTAACTACCATATTTGCTATGGATCGAAGTTTATGGTAACCAAAAAACTAACGAAAATGTGACTATGTTTGCAAATATTTGTAGGGTTCAATACTCTCTTCCACTTTACAATGTAAGAAACAAAGGGCATAATATAATTTTCTATAAATAAAATTATGATTGCTATATAAAAATATCTGGGCAGTGTAAAAGCCTTTGGATTTGTTACCATGGGAACAATGTATGTTTTTCTTGTTTTGTTTCTTTTTATTTTATTTCTACTATTATCATTATTATTGTCATTTCTGGGACTACTATTTCAATAGCCAGAGTCTTTGGATCTTACATTGAAAAATAGAATACATATTCCAATTTAATTTATAGGCCCATAGGGGATTTCCCAAATATTATGATATCTGCTATGTAAGGCTAACAATGCCTTCAATATACTCTAAGGAATGCATTTAGACCAAAAGATATGTAAGTAACAGAAGAGATTCCTTTGAGTAATATTTCACAATCCTTGTATATTTTCTATTCTTACCAATAATACCATGACAAACAGCAGGGGCATTATCAGGAGATACTGAAAAAAGAACATTACTCTAAATTTAGTTTTGGAGTTTTTATCTTCTGATGAATTTTCAGCAGGCTATAATACACTGACATCATCATTGAGACTTGAAAGGAAATGAAAGAAGAGCAGTGATGAGTTCTGGCCAAAAGTTAGGTGTGAGGTATTATTATTATTTAAAAAGCACTCTTTAATAAATAAAGAAATACAAATTGAGAGAGTTCAGAAATAGTATATATTTCTGGATAATGCACATATGTCATATTAACATATTAGAGGTCCAGTGCATGAAAATTCATGCACACGGGGGGGGGGGAGGGGGTAGAGACACGTCCCTCAACCCAGTCTGTGCCCTTTCGCAGTCTGGGACACATTGGGGGATGTCCACCTGCCAGCTTAGGCCTGTTCCCTGGGGGATCAGGCCTAAGCTGACAGTCAGACATACCTCTGGCAGCCCAGGAGCCACAGTTGGAGATCCTTAGTGCTGCCTGGGAGTCAAGAGAGGCTCCCACCACTGCCGCTGTACTCACAGCCCTCAGCCCAGCTTGTGGCTGAGTGGAGCTCACCCTGTGGGAGCGCACTGACCAGGGAGCAGCCCCTGCATTGAGCATCTGTCCCCTGGTGGTCAGTGCGCATCACAGTGACTAGTTGTTCCTGGTCATTCTGCTGTTGGGGTCAATTTGCATATTACCCTTTTATTATATAGGATAACTCTTGGAATAGGCTGCTTGTGTCCCTCCAAAATTTATATATTGTTAAGACCTAATCCCAATATACAGTGGGGCCTTGACTTACAAGTTTAATTCATTCCATGATGGAGCTCGTAACTCAAATTACTCGTATGTCAAATCAAAAGTGAACGAGTGAGACACGTGATGCTGGGCTGATGTTGTGGCGTTCACTGTGACGTTCGCTGTGCCAACTAGCAGTGGGGTATCTGAAGCTGGCTCATAACCTGAATTTTAGCTCGCAACTCAAAGCAAAAACTCGGCTGAGAGACGGCTCGCATCTCGAAAAACTCATTAGTCGGGACACTTGTAAGTCAAGGTCCCACTGTAATGGTTGTGGAGACAGGGCCTTGGGGGATGATTAGGTCATGAGGGTAGAGCCCACCTGAATGGCATTAGTGGCCTTATAAAGTTGACTCCAGAGAGCTCTCTTGCTCTTTCCAATACATGAAACACAGAAAGAAGATGGCACCTACTAACCAGAAAACAGGCCTCACAAGATACCACATCTGCAAGGACATTGATTAAGAATAACATATGCATTTTTTAGATTGTTTTTAATGTTCTTAACTGCAATTTTAACTTGTTCTCCATAGAGTTCTTACATTTTCTTACTTAATGAACTGCTACATACACTATGGTTCTCATTGCTATTTTAATGGACCCACATTTAATGTTATGTTTATCCTCTTATTCTCAGTTTCAATAATAGTTTATCTTTTATGTGACAACTTGCTGAACTCTCCTTTAGTCCTAATAATTTATCAGTTGATTACTTTATATTTCTTTTTATTTTAGGTATATTTTTTAATATAAAAAATGTACCAAGGGTGATCTTACATAAACAATAAAAGAGCATTTGCCAACATAAATCACAAATTCAGACCTTTCCTTTTAGCTGCAGACTGCTCTTAGAGCCTTTTACTTCATTCTTCTGTGTGAAATCATCTTATAAAGGTATAGAACAGTGATGGCAAACCTATGACACACGTGTCAGAGGTGACACACAAACTCATTTTTTTGGTTGATTTTTCTTTGTTAAATAGCATTTCAATATATAAAATAAATATCAAAAATATAAATCTTTGCTTTGCTATGGTTACAAATATCAAAAAATTTCTATATGTGACACAGCACCAGAGTTAAGTTAGGGTTTTTCAAAATGCTGACATGCCGAGCTCAAAAGGTTCACCATCACTGCTATAGAATAATAAAAGTTCTATTAAAAAATTAAATCAGCCCTTGCTGGTTTTGCCTGTGGATTAAAGGGTCCTGGGTTCGATTCTAGCCAAGGGATTATGCCTGGGTTGCGGGCTCGATCACCAGTGTGGGGTGTGCAAGAGGCAGCCGGTCAATGATTCTCTCTCATCATTGATGTTTCTATCTCTCCCTTCCTCTCTGAAATCAATAATAATAATAAAATAAACTGTGAAAAAATATTAAATCAAAAGTTAGTCTTTTACTGCCATCCCTTACTAATGACTGGTAAAATTCTCCATCCAGTGGCGCAAGGCAGGAAACTAAGAGTCATCCTGAAAAGCCTTCTTATTCCTAACCCTCATACCCCATACATTGTCAAGTTTTGGCCATGTTACCTTCTTTGTTTTTATTTTTATTAATTTGAATCCATCTCATCCTCTTCCTTTTCCTACTTCTTCCTCTTTCTATGACCATAGCAGTCTTCTAATAATTCTCCCTTATCTTCATGATGGTAGTTAAATAAATAAATCTTTGTTTTTTTTAGAAAAGCAAAGTTTATCAAGTTTTTGCTCCCTTACAAATTTTTTCAAATATTCCCATGATTCTTGGAAAAATGTAAAGTGTTGAAATAGCTTATAAAGTATTTTGTGGACTGATGGCTTCTTCCTTCTCTATAGCCCAATTGAATACAGGGCAACCTAGAGTTTTTGTTTCTCCACTTACTGTGATGTCTGTTTTCTCATCTTCTACAACTAATTGGTAGGTTGTAATGTTTATCTTTGTTGGCTTTGTCCTAAACGCACACACAAGGTCTTTGTGTCAGGGTCAGATTTTCTTTTCTGCTCATGGCACAACCTATAGACAAATACTGCAGTAGTGGTAGCCCCAAAGCCCAGAAACCTCCTAAAGTTACCCTAAGAGCCAGTAGAAAAATGTCCTGCATGAGGGCATTATATTTATATAATATTTTTTCTTGATTTTAGAGAGAAGGGGAAAGAGAAGGATAGAAAGAAACATCGATGAGAGAAAAATATGGATCAGCTGCCTCCTGAATGTCCCCTATTGGGGATCAAGTCCACAACCTGGACATGTGCCCTTACAGGGAATCCAACTGGTGACCTCTTGGTTCATGGATTGATACTCAACCACTGAGCCACACCAGCTGGGATTTTCTTTCTTTTTTAAAATTATAATCATCCTAGTGGTTGTACCACCTAGGTAAAGTGGTATCAAATTATAATTTTGATTTAAAATCCCTGATAGCTAAGAATAGTTAGCATCTTTGAATTGTCATGAAAAGAAGGTACTCACCTTATGCAACAGCATGGATGAGTATTATGCTGAGTGAAATCAGTCAGTCAGAGAAAGGCAAGTACTATATGATTTCACTTAAATGTTAAATCTGATCAATAAAATAAACTAACAGAGAACAGATGGTCAGATGTTGGGGGGTGGTGGAGGCTGGGTAAGAATGATGAAGGAATTAAGCAAAAAATAAAATTTATAAACACAGACTTCTTTTATTTTGTTCTCTTTTATTAGATTGCATAATCCCTAACAATCTTTAAATTTACTGATTATTTATTCTACCCAGTCAAACCTGCTGCTGATCTCCTTTAATTTTTCATTGTAGTTTTTATTTTTCTTGTTTAATTTCTTGCCCTTGGAAACACCTCTAATACATGATCAGTTGAAATATCAAGGGAACGCATCCTTTTTTACTTCCTGATTTATGAGGGAAAGCACATGTCTCACCTTTAAAGATGATGTGGGATTTTTGTAGATGCTTGTATCAGGTTGTGAAAATTCCCTTCTCTTTCTGTCATGCTTAGTGCTTACCATAAAATGATTTTGAATTTTGACATCCTTTATTTCTTGGATAATTTTTATACCGCTTTTTCTCTCTATTCCTTCTTGTACTCTTATTCCATCTTTGCTTGTACACTTAATGCTACTCTACATTTCATTCAGGATCTTTTTATTCTTCTTTTATTTTGTTCCCTTTTATTAGATTGCATAATCTCTAACAATCTTTAAATTTACTGATTATTTATTCTACCCAGTCAAACCTACTGCTGATCTTTAATTTTTCATTGTAGTTATTTTACTTTTCAACTAAACAATTTCCAGTGGGTCTTTTTAAAAAAAATAATTTTGACTGCTATATTGATATTCATTATTTGATGAGACATTGTTATTATTTCATCCTTTATTTACTTAATAATGGCTTTCTTTGGTTCTTTGAGCATATTTAAAATAAATGCTTTAAAGTTTTATCATCTGTGCTCTCTCATAGACTGTTTTAATTATGTACTTTTAAAAATATATATATATATTATTGATTTTTTACAGAGAGAAAGGGAGAGGGATAGAGAGTTACAAACATCGATGAGAGAGAAACATTGATCAGCTGACTCCTGCACAACCTCTACTGGGGATGTGCCCGCAACCAAGGTACATGATCTTGATCAGAATCAAACCTGTGAACCTTCAGTGTGCAGGCTGATGCTCTATCCACTGAGCCAAAACAGTTAGGACTTAGTTATGTACTTTTTATTCCTATGTGTAGGTCATACTTTCTAGTTTGTTTGAATTCTTCCATTTTTGTTGTTGAAAACAAGACATTTACGATAATATATTATAGGCACTCTACTTATTGTTTCCATAATCCCCAAGATGAGTTATTGTCTGTTTGTTTATTTGTTTAGTGACTTGATGGGTGACTTTAGTGGCATTTATTTCTTGCACAGCATGAAGCCTCCCATATCACTCCTCGGAGTATGATGTTTGGGCATGACCACTTGCACCCTAGGGTACCAGTGATTTTAGCAAGACACTTCTGAGAGCCTCTTTCCCTATCTCTCTGTGAAGCTGTCTGGCTCTATGGTTTCACACAGCTCCAGTGCTCCATTAATTGTTGGGTAATTGCTTATAGTTGTTGACAATGACCTAGGCAGTGACGGGGAACCTTTTGAGCTCCATGTGTCAGCATTTTGAAAAACCCTAACTTAACTCTGGTGCCGTGTCACATATAGAAATTTTTTTATAGTTGCAACCATAGTAAAAAAAAGATTTATATTTTTGATATTTATTTTATATATTTAAATGCCATTTAACAAAGAAAAATCAACCAAAAACATGAGTTCGCGTGTCACCTCTGACACGCGTGTCATAGGTTCGCCATCACTGACCTAGGGCATACATTGTTCCACAGTCTCATTCAATTAAAATTAAAAGGTATAGTTTTCAAGGTTCACATTTGAGGTTTATTCTGACACAAGAAGTGCTCTTCTTAGCTGTCTTTGTCTCTATAAACTACCTCCTGCAGTCTACCTTGCTAGTTTCATGGAGCTTAAAGAACCATCTGATTACTTATCATCAAACTCTACATTGTTTATGTGGGTGCTTTATGCACAAACTTCCCTACACTCTTTTCTAAATAGTCAGTTCCTTGGGGGGAAAACTGTGGAGCTTTTTATGATTATGGCCTACCTCTCCTGTACAAAATGTCCGAGTCTCTACTCCAGAGGTAGGCTCATGGGCATGGGCTGTTTCTCGCAGATTGACACCCCTGCTTTGTGAACAGGTCCCTAGGGATGAGCAGTTAGCTCTGGTCTTCTTGGCTTGTGTCTCTTGGCATGAAACCACTGCCTTATGACCAAGGTAGATTGAGGAAGGACATTCAGGGTTCCATTATTTGAGGCTTGCTTTACTGCCAAGAAGCAGCCGAGTAGAAGAAACACTCACATGGAATTTAGCTTCTGAAATATGAAGCTGGGGGTATGAGAAACTCCACAACCCAGGTACTGCAGCTCTTGATTGGGAGCTGAACTAGAGGACACTGCATCTTCTTGACACCTCTCCAGAGAGGAGCTTATGCAATGCTGCAGAAGGAAAGGGAGAGGAGGGAGTGAACAGTGGTTAGGTGCCATAGACTCCTGCTTTTCTTACTGAGTTTTTAGTAGATTTTCTGTAATTTTTCCCCAGTATATATATATACTTTTACCAGTTATGATCATTTCACTAGAGAACCATACTGCAGAGCTCCTCTCACCACCATATGTTATAGTGAATATGTAACCAGTAATGGATTTTCTTCCAGTGCTTTTAGCCTAGAAAACAACTTTCATTAAAATTAGTTCACAAAGCCTTAAGTGTGAAGAAATATAAAAATGACTTAATAATCTTACACTGGTTAACCCTATTTATCTACTTAATCAAAAATCAAGTGTCACTTTCATCACAGAATATTTTTTCTGACTTCCCAGGATCAGTTAAATTGCTAGAATATATACTTTTAAAACCTATTATAGTGATAATTTTTCAAGTTTTTTGTCATTATTACTTAGTATATTCATCCTCCAGTAAATTTAAAATTTCATAAAGATAGGATCTAAGGAGATTGGGATCCACTTGGTTTTAGTTTTCATGTGTTTTGCTGCTGGTGGTGGTACTGGTGCTACCATGTTATATATTAACACAAGAAAAATGCTTGGAGTCTAAAAATCTCTCAATAAATATTTATTGAAAAATGGAGGAAAGAAATTTCTAACATAGTTGTTTAAAACTAGTCCTATAGGATAGTTGCTTTTATCTACCTTCAAAGTCTGTTTGAGCAGTCTAAAAATCCCAACAGCCAAAAGCAAATCCTAGCAAGGAACTATTAAATGGATCTCTCTCTCTCTCTCTCTCTCTCTCTCTCTCTCTCTCTTTCTCTTGTTTGTTTTCTACAGTCTTCTTCAACCTGGGTTGAAGAGAAGTTGCACTGTATGTGTACAATTAGGATAAGTGATAAGGAGGGTGAATTTCAATACAAGGTTTTCTCAGATTGTCCTGGTCTGGATCTATGAATTCCCATTTAAGGTTTATTGCAATAGTGTGTGTGAGGTAGCTTTTAAGTGTGTTGGAGAGTCAATAAATTGAAAGAACACGTTAATGAACTGTCAAACAGGGTAGTGTTATTTAGGATTGAGATGAAGAGAAGCATCACCTGGAGGGATATTTGAATTTGATTGGCTAACTATATATTATATGGGTATGCTAATTATTGAGGACTATTTTCAAGATAGCCTGCCTAAGAAAGAGGTATCTTGGGTTTTCAGATCAAAAAGCAATACTCAATGTTTGAAGTTTGTTTCAACATATTTATACTAGTGGCCCAGGGCACAAATGTGTGCACATTGAAAGGAAATTAATTAGAATAAATATTTTAATATAGCTAATATAGCTATTTGCCCTTTCTCTATAATAGAAGTGTCAACCAAATTCACGATCGACAACGACAGATCAAAACACACGTGTGCAATTGGCACCAGCGAGAGCTTTATATGCCTCATGCATGTGTGAGTCAACTTAGCCTTTTATAGATATAGAATAAACTTGCTTAATTAGACCTGCTTTCTGATGTAGCTAAACATTTTCCAGCCCAGTGAAGCACCCCATTTTCTTTCAGGTAAGTATAAACAACACAACAGTAAATATCAACACGAAGCAGATTATTATTGTAGATCACACAGGGAGAATAAAGGGTGAAATATTTAACTCCAGCAGTGTTTGACTATATTCTGAGCAGTGAGAAAACCTGAAGTCATTTTCAAGGTCCACCACTTACTTCTTTTCAGTCGGGTCAAGTTTCTAAGCTTTCTAAATATCCATTTTCCAGTGAATGCAAAGAAAATAGGATTCCACCAAGTCTCCTATCTACCTACTCCAGGACTTCTGTGAGGATCAAATGAGATGAGGCACAGGAAAACGCTTCACAGGCATTTGGTTAAAGTGTAAAATGTTTCCACCTGGCTATAAAGCAAGTCATATTTCTGGGCTGAAGAAACTCCAAAAAGGCCAGTGGCTAGGGAGAGGAAGCCAGGCATTGCTACATGATGTCATTACCTGGTGCCCAAAGTGAACATTTCTGGGCTTGGCTTGGCTGTGGGCTGCATTTTGTGCCATGGGGTCTCGGCAGCATCGGCTGCAATTTGGTGGGCTGTTGCTCTGGGGTGGTGTCCAGGCCTGTGTCCCATTTTGGGGGAAGCTGAGTGTTGCTTTATGAGCACCAGGTCTATGGTTGCCATTTCTCTGTAAATGGCCACTGTGCATCATAGTGACTGATCAGACAGTTGGACACTTAGCATATTAGTCTTTTATATATGCAGATGCTCAAAATAGAGTATTATTGTTCTATATTTAGATACTCAGTGATTTATTAAGCACAGTAGTTGTTTCTTTGCTTAGCCTTTTCTTTGTTTTACTTTTAAATTGCTTTAAACTATCTTCCCAGAATGTGCTTATTTAATTCGTTTTATACAAAATTTTGCTCTACAATTGATTGAAATATTTCTTGGAGAAGAGGGGTGATCTATCATTTTTTAAGAATTAGGTTGTAGTTGTAGAAGTATTAGCTATTTTCACTTAACTTTGAAAAGAGCAGAAAATCAACAGAAATGAGGAACAGGGTGCTGGCCTCTGAATAATTATGCTGTGATTCTATGTCTCTCCAATTAAGAAAACCACACTGAGGAACATAATAAAAAATAACAAGCAGGTTGTTATTTCTTCATTTGGATTGAAGCCTTTAAAAAATTTCTTAGAGGGCAATCATTGCTACTTTCATTAAAAGATCCCTTGTTAAAAAAAGAAGGACATTGATTTTCCTTTTATTCCTAATGCAATATAGAGACATGCAGAATGAAAGCACAAATATAATGAGTACAATCCTGAATTCTTTCAGAGTAACTATAACATCCTAAACTTGTTATCCTTCAAGGACAAAGTGTTTTGAGATATGTTTCCACGATAGTTTTCACATCTTAAAATTAGCTAAAAACTCACCAGATCAGACCATAATAATTCCCTATGGAGATAAATTGAACATTTTTTGTAATCTCTACTAAACTCAGGACCATCTTTTACTTTACTACCCATAAGCAAGAGAAAATGTCTTCACAGCATAATATAAATAACATGGCTAAATCTCATGTTTGTACTGGCTATCTTGATAATTTAAGCCTAAAGTTTGTTCAGTCTCTCCTTTTTCTCAGCCATTATTTAATGAAACTAACCTCAGAGGGACATCTTTTAACCAATCCTTAATTGCTTTGAAATTTATAGGGATACATTTCAAAATAACTAGCTCTAAAAAATTAATAAATTCCTGGGAATAGCATAATTACTTGGCATATCTCTCTTCTTTAAAACCTGCAGCATGAATTGCAAACTACACATACAAGCCAAATATCTATTAAAATACAAAGAATTTGTATTTGTAAGTTAACAATTTAGTTTAAAACATTATCCCATGTTTAGAAATTACATGTGTCAAAAGTAGCGGTTTATCTGTGTAGTTTTTCTCCTGCTCAGAATCACTTGGGGATTTCCCTAAATATTTAGACCGGTAAACTCTGCCTGAGGATTGTGATTCAATGCAATTTTTATGCATCTTCAGGTTTACACTGCAAGAAGAATGCCACAGGTCACTTCCTGTCCAGACAAGATGGCATAAGCCCATTTTCCCATGATCCTCCTCAGTAAATAAAACTACAAACCCTAAAAAAAAATGATACAAGGGACAACTGAAGAAAAATCTGAAATGTAGTAGAAAGGGACGCTGGAGGAATCATGCAGTAGCAGGTGCCTTGTATCCAGCCCACCGAAAAGGGGATGGCTACTTGGACCCAGAATTTCCTGATGTTCAACCAACCGGCAGAAGAGGCCAAAAATACAACCATATATTTCCCAGATTGAATGGAAATCCCTCTGAACACATTAGATGAGATTTACACACCAGATAAGGGTTAGCTATGGGGAACCTAGCACAAAGGGATCATACAGGGAAGCACTCTGCCAAGCCTAAGACTTTCTTACCTCCTCACTCTCCCCCCTCCCCCCCCCCCCCCCCCCCCCCGCCCCACACACACACACTCCCAAAGAACTGAGATTCCTGGCATAACCACCAGGGGAGACTCAGCTGCAGGGAGAGACCTGGTGCAGGGAGCTTCTTTATTCTTGTGGGTCTAGGTCTATGATTCTACTCCTGTCCTCAGAGAAATCTGGACAAGCAGGAAGAAATAGAAAGAGGAATTTAATCACAGCAAGCAGGGCGATTTCATAGGATCAATGACATGGTCTAACCATCCCAAGTGGCCCAGTCTGGGAAGCCCTCTGGGCTGGGACTTTCATCCCCAATTTGAAGATACTGAGGCAGCCAGAGGCATTGGTAGGAATATCCTACCACACCCCTTCTTCACTGAGAGTTACCCAGCCTTGGGATACCTCTTACACTCCAGGATACATCCCAATGTCACCCTTTATACTATGAACCAAGAATCACAACATCAGTGAAATGACAGACAACTGATAGTAGCACTAAGTTGAACCATATGTTTAAATGACAGGACAAGAATTTTAAAGCGAATATCTAAAAACTATTCAATGGTTAAATCCCCATTTCATTGAAAGAAAGAAAAAAAAATTCTCAGGAAAGGTATAGAATTTATAAAAAGAAACACATAAAAATTATAGTACTGGAGGACATTACGTAACAAATCACACAAGACCCCTCTAAACAGGTTAAATAATAAAGCAGAGATGACAAAGGATAGAATCATTAAACTTAACAGAACATAAAATTAACACAATCTGGAAAACAGAGAAAATAAACTGGGAAAAAAGCAAGTGAACAGAAATCTGGTTTTTGGTTCTACCTAAAAGGTGTTTAGAAGTTGTTGCTCCGTCTCACAACAGATAAGGAGCTGAAGAGACTGAAATATCAACGACTCTTTTAGGAGCTATAAGAAAGGTTTGGCTCAGTGGATAGAGCGTCGGCCTGCGGACTAAAGGGTCCCAGGTTGATTCCCGTCAAGGGCATGAACCTTGGTTGCAGGCACATCCCCAGTAGCGGGTGTGCAGGAGGCAGCTGATCGGTGTTTATCTCTCATCGATGTTTCTGACTCTATCTCTCTCCCCTCCTCTCTGTAAAAAATCAATAAAATATATTTTTCAAAAAATAAAGAAAGGAGAGGACACAGAGCAATCCACTGCCCCTAGATTGGAGACATAGACAAGTAAATACAGAGAGTTAAGGCTTACCAGACCAGAGGCTCATTTGTAGAAGTTAGCCGTGGGAACTAGTGCCAGGGGAGAAAAACTGAATTATAAATGACAAATCCCTGGAGGTTAAATGTGAAAAGTTCTGAGGGAATAAAAGCTCCAGGAGGAACCAGTAATGAATCATGAGATCTAGCTCCAGGAGCTGGATCAGGTTCCCTCTGAAAATATCAGAAAAATCTCCTCATCTTTGTGGATGATAGAGGGGAAGAGGAAAAATCTTGAAATACATGGCAGCAACCAGTTCTTCTTAATAAGGGCAGCCCTCATGTGAAACCAGTTGACCAGAGCTTAATGTGCTGGGTTACTATACAAGCCTAACTACTGGGGCAAAGGTAATTCCCAAATCCGGTCAGCTCTAGCCTTCCAGATAGGAGAGGAGAAGTAGCTCACTCAAGCCAATTCGAACCTAAAGGCACAGAAAAATACAGAGAAACATTTGGGAAGTTCACTAGAGGCATTTGCTCACTGAAACAATGAAACCTAATCATTGGACTACAGAATGCTTCCCCACCCCTACTTTCCTGCAAACTCATCACCTCATTACCAACGGCCTACTTACAGCAATTCTTTTTACTGGTACATGCCTGGCTATCAAGAAAAATTAAAAAGCATGCTGAAAGGCAAAAAACACAATCTGAAGAGACAGAAGAAGTATCAGAACCAAACAGGGAAGGGATGTTAGAATTATCATACTAGGAAATTAAAATTGTTGCTAATATATCTGAATCAATAAATTAGATAGAAGAAGACATAGGTACTAAACTTATGGATCTTGGTCACAGAGAACACTTTCAGAACTTGACCCCAAAGGCAAGGGAAGTAAATGTAAAAATAAATGAATGGGACTCTCTTAAACTAAAAAGCTCTTGCACAGAAAAATAAACTGACAACAAAGCAAGAAGGCAACCAACAGAATGGGAGAAGATATTTGCAACCAACAGCTCTAACAAGGGGTATATCCAAAATATAGAAAGAATTCATACAAGTCAAAACTAAACAAACCAACAATCTAATTAACAATGGACAGAGAAGCTGAGCAAACACTTCTCCCAAGAAAACATAAAATGGCCAACAGATAAAAAAAAAGTGTTGACCTGCACTAGCTGTTAAGGAAATGCAAATCAAAACTACATTGAATATCACCTCACACTTGTTAGAATGGCTATTATCAACAAGAGAAGTAATAACAAATGTTGGAGATGTTATGGAGAAAAACGAACCCTCATTTATTGCTGGTGGGGATGTAAACTGGTACAGCCACTATGGAAGATAGTATGGAGGTTCCTCAAAAAATTAAGAATAAAGTTACCATATGACAGCAATTTCCCTTCAGGGTATGTATCTGAAAAACTTGAAAACATTTATTTGCAAAAATATATGTACCCCTGTGTTCATTGCAGCCTTATTTATGGTGACCAAGACATGGAAACAACCAGTGTCCTTCAACAGATAATTGGATAAAGATGATGTGGTACATATGTACAAAGGAATACTATTCAGCCATAAGAAAATATGAAATATTGCCATTGGTGGCAACATGATGGACCTTGAGAAAACCATGCTAAGCAAAATAAGTCAGACAGAAAAAGTTAAGAACCATATGATTTCACTCATATATGAAATATAAAACTGAAAGCGACAAATGAGTAAAAAAGAAAAAAAAAAAGCTCATAGACACAAACACCAGTATGGTGGTTACCAGAGGAAAGAAGGGTAGTAGGGATAGTAAAGGGTAAAGGAGGTCAAACACATGGTAACAGATGATTTGACTTTGGTTTGTGGGCACACAATGCAATACACAGATCTTGTACCATAGAAATGTACACTTGAAACCTATAGAATCTTATTAATGGGTGTTACCTCAATAACTTTAATAAAAAAAGGAAAGGGGAACTTTTTTTTTTTTTGCCAAGGGCCATTTGGATATTTAGAATATCATTCAGGGCCATACAGAATAATCAACTTAAAAATTAGCCTGCTATATTTAGTCAAACATTTAATTAACTCACCCCTAATGCTTGGCAGGGCCAGAACAAATGATTACGCTGGACTTATAAGTCCTGAGGGCTGGACGTTCCCCAACCCTGATTTAAAAGTTAAGAAGAAATACTCTCTTGTATAAACTAAAATTGAGGATGTTTGTTGTCAACATACTGCTTTGCAAAGTATGTTCAAAAAGAGTGTATTAAAAAGAATAAAAATGATATAGGTCAGAAAATCAGATGTACACAAAGAAAGGAAGATAAAGATGATATGAAGGCATATGTGAAAGTAAAATAAAAACTTTTTATCATATTTATAATTGCTGTCACAAATAACAGTTTGTCTAAAATAATAATACCGATATAATATATATATATATATATATATATATATATATATATATATATATATATGTATTATCTATACTAATAAAAGAGAAAAATGGTAATTGGCGTACGATGATACCCTTTTCATTGGCTAATCAGGGCTATATGCAAATTAACTGCCAACTAAGATTGGCAGTTAACTGCCAACAAGATGGCGGTTAATTTGCATATGTAGGCACAATGCAGGGAGGCGAAAGGGAAAGCAGGAAGAAGCCCCCTGCCACTGACAGTGATTGGAAACCCAGGGGGGAGCTAAGAGCTGGGGGCAGGGCAAAGGCGGCCCAGGGGCCGCCTTTGCACTGCCCCCCAGCCATGATCGGAGAATCAGGTGCCTTTTCCGCCCTGGCCAGTGATAGCAGGAAGTAGGGGTGGAGCCAGCGATGGGAGCTGGGCATGGTCGAAGCTGGCAGTCCCGGGAGCTAGGGGTCCCTTGCCTGGGCCTAAAGCGAAGCCCACCATCGCGGGGCCGCTGCAGCTGTGGGTCCCCGCTGCCCGGGCCGGACGCCTCAGCCAGAGGCGTCAGGCCTGGGCAAGGGGCCGATCCTGCGATTGGAGGGTGATGGGGGTCAACGCCTGAGGGCTCCCAGTATGTGAGAGGGGGCAGGCTGGGCTGAGGGACACTCCTCCCCCCCACACACACCCAGTGCACGAATTTCATACACCGGGCCCCAGTATTACATATACATATATACACACATATGCATACATATGTAAGTAAAATGAATGACAATAATGATACACTGGACAACAGGAAGAAAATAGCATTATTGCTCAAAAGTTCAGTTGCTGATTTGCTTTATAATTGCATATTTATTTTTTTAGAGAAACTGCCAACTGTCATATTCCACAGTGTCTGTGTTTGTAGAAAAAAATTTAAATTATATAATAGAAATAAAGACTATTATGAAAATTATAGATAACCCAGATAAAAAAACATATCTAAAGGTGAGGATAAATAATAAATAAATAAATCTATATATATAAAACTCTAAGCGACCAGTCAGCCATTCGACCAGTGGACCCTTTGACCTATTCCTATGATGCGCACTGACCACCAGAGGGCAGACCCTTGATGCAGGAACTGCCCCTGGTGGTCAGTGTGCTCCCACAGTGGAAGCGCAGGTCAACTGGTGAGTGCCAGACACTGGGCTCATGGCAACGCAGGCAAGGGCCATTATGGAGGCGTAAGCCTCTCCCGCCTCCACAGCAGCGTTACCAAGCAGCAACTGCAGCAATTGCAGCTGGGCCTGGATGAGAGGGAGCAGCGCGGTGCCCAGCCCCGACCGCCTGCAACTTCCCACACTACTGTATCTCTCAGTAGTTGGACTGCTGGTTTTGGCCTGATTACCTGCCTGGCCTGCGGGAATCAGGCCAAAACCAGCAGTCCGACATCCCCCAAGGGGTCCCGGATTACGAGAGGGTGCAGGCCAGACTGAGGGACCCCACTGGTGCATGAATGTGTGCACTGGGCCTTTAGTAAATAAATAAATAAATAAATAAATAAATAAATAAATAAATAAATAAATAAATAAATATTAGGTGTGTGTACTACTGTGTTTAATAAAATACTTAGGACTATGTTGGCAATTATGATATGATCAGGTTTAGTCTCTGGTCTTAGGTTTGTGCTAAGCGGATGAATTAAATTTAGGGTTCAACTCAGAGTTAGAAATATTTGTTTGTGTTAGATTTCAGGCCAGGGTGAGTATTGAGATTAAGCTAAGGATTATTTTTTTATCATTTTTTTGGATCTTCTTTGTTTATTTGCTAGCCATGACTGTTTGTCATTATTTCAATCAGTGCTGTGGATATACAGTATAAATATTTTAACTTATTAAAGCCTACCTTTCATGTGATAATATTCACTTCCTGTGCCATATCAGATCTTACAAAGGGATACTTCCATTTGTTTCTTCTCAAACTGTGTACTTTTGTGTACTTTTACTTTTCCACATGCTCTACATTCACACTGAGGTATAATTTTTTATCAATCACAATCACTTATTTTTAAAGTGATTTAAATAATAGGGAAAAGAAGTATATCTTCTCCTGTGACGTTATTCCTAGTGGCTTTTCTTCTTTTGTGAAGATCCAGATACCTTGCTACATGAAAAGCTTCTTTAACATTCCTTGTAGTGCGGTATCTGATAATGAATACAGTCAGCATTTTTATGTCTAAACCATCTTTACTTTTTCTTCATTTTTCCAGAATATATTTTTTTCTTGGTGTAAGATTCTACGTTTATTTTATTTTTTTAAATAGTTCCTCTACTGTTTTTTACTTTAATTATGACAAGAAATCTGCTGCCTCCTTATGTTCTCTCCCCTTAGTTTGATCCTTTGAATACATTTGTCTTTTCTCACTGGCGACTTTTAAGATTTTCATGTTAACACAGGTTTTAAATAATTTGACTCTCATTTTTGTTGCAGTTTTCTCCATGTTTCTTATACTTTGGTTTTTAAAATCTTCTTGGATCTCTGGATTTCTTGTTTCCATCACATTTGAAAAATATTGACCATTATTTCTTCAAATATTTTTTCTACCATCTGATCCTAGCCTACCCTGTGACTTTAATTACATGTATATTATAACTCTTGAGATTGCTGTTTTTATTTTTATGAATAATGTCAGTGTTTTATTTTGGATAGTTTTTATTACGATATTTCCTATTATGCTGCAGTTCATTTTATCTTAGAAGGTGTTTTAGTGATTAATGTTATAATAAATATTTTTCCTCTGTACATAATTTCCCTAATGTGTTTAAGAACTATGCATTTCATGTCTATTTTTGTGTTACTACTTTAACAATATGGTCAATTATTCCTTATAATATAATATGCTATAAACTAGTCATATTTAATCTGTTTTCTTTCTGTGGAATGACTATATTTTAAAGGAAACACAAAGGGCAAAGACTTACAATAAATCCATCTTTGTAAATCCAAAATACAATCTTATTTAGAAATACCTCAGTGATCTAAATTTAAAATCCTGTTCTCTCCTCTCTTAAATTAAAATTTCTCTTATTTCTTCTTTTTTGTCTATGACAGAGGTCTCCAGAGAAATAGAAGCAATGGAGATAGATGATATATATTTACATATATATTTTTCTATGCATATACATATATAATGTATATAATATATATGAAATATTGATTATATGTTCTATTGGCTAATCTCTCTCTCTTTCCTCTCTCTCTCTCAACCTCTTCCCCATTCTCTCTCTGGCAGAATTTGATGATGCTGCAATAATGAGGCACAACTTATTCTTCTTTAGGAAACCTCATTATTTACTCCTTTTTTTAAATAAGGCCTCAATTGATTGGATGAGGCCCACATTATGGACAGTAATCTTCATTACTTAAAAGCCTCTCATTATAAATGTTAATCATACCTACTAGAATACCTTCATAGTAATACCTAGGTTAGAATTTGATCAAATCACTGGATACTCTAGGAGTACTAGGTTAAATATGTTACCCCAAAATTGAAGTCCATTCAAAACCTATCAATATAATCTTACTTGAAAATAGGGTCTTCACAGCCAGTGTGGCTCAGTGGTTGAGCGTTGATCCTTGCACTTAGAGGTCACTGGTTAGATTCCTGGTTGGGTCAATTCCAGTTCAGAGCACATGCTGGGGTTGCAGGCTTGATCCCCAATGGGTGACATGCAGGAGGCAGCCGATCAATGATCCCTCTCATCATTGATGATTCTATCTTCTCTTTCCCTCTCTCTTCTTCTCTCTGAAATCACTAAAAATATATTTTAAAGAAAACAGAGACAGAAGCAAACACATTAGGTATAGAATACGTCCATCTGACCCTAACCTACTCTGGGACAGAAAGCATTGAGAAACCACTCAGTTCACTTTCATTTGTAGTTTTTCTACTTCATTATCCTATTTTCAAGATACAATGACTCCCATACCAAATAAGTTTTGTCCATATCATCATATAATTTGCCAACTCTTTACTAAACCTCCAGACTCATATGTTTTCTGAAGTATAATGTAGAAATAAGAGCACAGTGTTTTGAATCTTGACCTTAATAAACTATTTGGTTTAATCTTGGCTACTGCCTTACTTACAGGATACATTTAGTAACGCTGTGTTAAGCTGTCTTTTACTACAGGGCAGATCATTACCTCCCAGGCATTGTTTGAGGTCAGAGGAGATTATACATCCAAATGCTCACAAATGTGAGGACTGGGTTTCATTCAAAACTGCTATTCTAAGGCAGTCAGAAAGGACATACATTTTAATAAACTGTACTGTGACCACTAATGTTTCATATTGAATAAAATGAAATGGGACTTAGAAAAGGCTTTATATGTACTGGTAACAAACAGGATTAAAACCCCTATGTCTTATAATTGAAGACTTATTTCTTAATTACATTAGATAATCATTGGAAAGTGTCTATGCTCAAGTGCCATTCTAGGGAGAGGTCATCTAAAATAAATGTGTGCATGCATGTGGGTGAGTGAGTATGTGTGTGTGTGTTTGTATGTGTACATGTGTTGTGGTTATTTGTAATTAATAATGATAACTTTTAAAAAGAAAAAAAAAACCCAAAACAAAAAGAAAATAGAAAGAGTAAGACAACATTAGATGGTGTGATATTCAGGAAGGTTATTCAAGGAAACTGGCCCAAATCAAGGGTGGCTCACAGTGGTACTGTGTTTGTTGACAGGAAGTATTTCTCCATTTGTTGTTGGTGTTGCTGATGATGTCTCCCATAGAGGAGGACATTCAGAAGCTGGCCATGAGAGTATACGGGGATATATGACAGCGGAGAATAAATGCTAATAGAAAGAGGAAACAAAGGCTGGAATGTGCTTGCTTTATTCAAGGATTGTCAAGAAAGCCAATGTGGCTAAAACTGAGTTAGAAAGGCGAAGAGTGGGTAAGAGAAGATATCAGAAAATAAACCAGGGTCCAGATAATGTAGAGTCTCATAGATTGAAGTTTCTGCAAAGGACCAGAGTTTTATTTCTTTGTAAAAGTGATGAGAATTTACGAAAAATTTTGATCAGGAAGTAAACATTGTATAATTAAGGTTTTGAAATTCTTTTCTTTCTTTTTTTTTTTTTTTTTGAGAATCTCAATTTTGTCCCTAGGAATAATTTTCATGCTGGATGGAAAATTGGCCTATCTTTTTCACTGGGTCTTTAGTCAAACATGATTCTCTTTTTAAAGCCCCACCACCATGGCTGGAAAAAAGTGTGTAGAAAATAATGCTGATCCTGTGAAGAAAACAGCAGTATTTGCAGTTGCTTGGTTCAAATCTGTCAAACTCATTTCACACATTAACAGGCTCTCTAATTGGGTTGATTCACAAATCCCTAAGACCAAGGGGAAAGTGGTTATCCTCTGAATAGCACCTGTCAGTACATATTCAAAAGGAATGTAGGGAGAACAATAACTAGTCAGCTATTCCTAATTACTAATGGCTGATGGGGCAAAAGCCTGGTGATCTTAAATCAACACTCATTTCTGGTGATTTAAATTGAAAATGACATCAAAATTTTAATTACAATCAAAGTTAAAACCAAAGGACAGCCAGTAAAACTGGAGCATCCCTTAGGCGATTAGAGACTGCTTCCTGATTTATTAAGTTTAAGTAAGAAATTAGCCAAAGCATTTTGTTGTCTTGTCTTTTCCATTACTCATAGCTCATGTTACAAGGAATGTTAAGTTTTCATTAACTCTTCTGACTCTCTAGCAATGTCAACAAAGCAAGACTGTGGATAGTTATAAAGATTTGAGATCAGGTTCTTGATTTTCTCAAAGTTGGCTGGTTTATGTTCTTTAATCTGAGATTACTAGTACCATTCCCATGAGTTTATAGAAGCCACATAGATCCAGGATTATGTCAAACCAGTGTTTTAAAATTAATATATGTACATTATGCAAAGTTCTATTGATTTTTGTGAATATTTTAGTATATATTTTTTATTTTTAACACTGTCACTGATACCTCAACTGATTCTAAGAGATCATACAACTGAAAGTATAATGAAACGTAATTTTTTTTCTGTATTTCATTGACTGGATATTTTCATTCATCGTTATGAAAATGATAATATAAAAATTACACTAGAGGCTTACTTTTTCGAAGAGTAAAGTGACTATAATGAAAAAATTCACCTATAAAGTTTAAAAAATTCTGAAATGTATTTAACCCATTTGTAAATTTTTCTGAATAATTTATTATATAATCTGTGGATAAGCTATTGTAGTAGAAGCTTGATGTACCATTTGATTTTAGGGGAAAAAACTACAATTAGAAATTCAATTTGAATAGGCTTTGTCATTGATTTATTTGCTATTGTGATTACGCAGTTGCTTACTCTATTAGACATATATATATTCTTTGAATGAGTGGAAATAGAAAAGTTTGAAATAAATCAAGAATTCTCTATAAGTTGAATTTACTGTTTAACCCATTAACAGAAAGAGAGAAAGAAAAAAAAATTATGTTGTCTGCCTTTGTACTACAATTATCAAGAAGTACAAGAAGTACCTGACATTCAATTCACATCAAAAACAGGTACTAAATATTTATAAAAGTGCTTTGATTTGCATAGAAATTTTCTGCCAAAGAACTCAGCCACATTTATTTTACATTTAGTTCAGCAGGAATTTACTGGATGTATTTGCATTGTACTAGTTGCCACATGAAGTACAAAAATAGTAAAATCATATTTTTGCTCTCACAGAACTTACAATAAAATTGTGTAGAAATTATATGTAGCCCGGCCAGTATGGCTCAGTTACTGAGCGTTGACCTATGAATTAGGACATCACAGTTTGGTTCCCTATTCCGGTCAGGGCATAAGCCTGGGTTGTGGGCTTGATCCCCAGTAGGGGCATGCAGGAAGCAGCCAATTGATGGTACTCTATAATCATAGAGGTTTATATTTCTCTCTCCTTCTCCCTTCCTCTCTCTGAAATGAATAAAAATATATTTTTAAAAAACACAGAAATTACATATACACTAGAGGCCCGGTGCACAGATTTGTGCACCAGTGGGGTCCCTTGGCGTTGCCTGCAGGGATCAGCTAAAACCAGCAGTCCAATGCCACCTGCTGCTCCCGCCTACCTCTCTCGCTCATCCTGGCCCCACTGCGCCTGCCACCACCACCACTCAGTACCGCTACCATGGAGATGGGAGAGGCTCGCACCACCGCAGCTGCACTCACCAGCCATGAGCCTGGTGTCTGGCGCTCATTGGTCAGCTGAGTGGTGCTCCCGCTGTGGGAGCACACTGACCACCAGGGGGCAGCTCCTGTATTGAGCATCTGCCCCCTGATGGTCAGTGCGCACCATAATGACCAGTTCCTTTGGTTGTTCGGTCATTAGGTTGCTTAGGCTTTTATATATACAGTGGGGACTTGACTTACGAGTGTCCCAACTAACGAGTTTTTCGAGATATGAGCCGTCTCTCGGCCGATTTTTTGGTTTGAGTTGCAAGCTTAAATTCGGGTTATGAGCCAGTTTCAGATACCCCACCGCTAGTTGGCGCAGCGAAGGTCACAGTGAATGCCACGACATGGAACAAATTAAACTCGTTAAGTCAAGGCCCCACTGTATTATATAGAAGTAAAACTGTTACCAATCCATGGCAATATCTGATTAAATATATTAGATGACACAACATGATTGATAGAGAAATGATAAAAACTAAGATCATTTAAGTTGAAGAAGTCAAATATATTTGCTTGGAGGTGGTGAGGGAGAGAGAGACCTTTTATTCTGTCTGCTTAGAGGCAACATCACAGAGGAGACAGATGACTAGCTTGCAAATCCTCACTTTCTCATTTATAAGGCAGGAGACCTCATCTTTCTACAACTTTATTTCATCATATAAAAATCAAGTATAGTATACCTATATAGCAGGGTTGTAAAAAAGAAAGTAAAATACTAGCGATGTCATAGCAAATAATGGTTGATAGATACTCCAAGAACAATTATTCTCCTGGGAAGAAATTCAAAATACATATTCAACTTATATGACTGTCTATTATTTTATAAAAAGACACTTTAGCTAATGTAAAACTTTTCTCATTCACCCATTTTCATATCTTAGGACACAAAGGAGACATCTTAGGGTTTAGCTATTGTAGGAACAGCAGAGTCAAAAGTACAAAGACTTAAAAAGATACACATGAATGGAGAGGTAAGTACTAGAGGTGGAGACTAAATGGCGATTTTCTGGAATGATAAATGTAACAATTAAAACACTGCAAATCCCTTGATTATCCAAGAAAGTAGTGGGCATGTAGGAGGTTTTGACCAGTGATACTGCACTTTTCTTAATAAAAAAATAAGCCACTCAAATGAAAAATATAAATACGGTTGAGCACGTGTGTGTCAGGAAAGCTTGTCTCCATGTTGTGAGTTTGTAGACAATGGATTGAGCTGCAGAGGTGCAACCCAGATGCTAGGAAGAATAACCATTAGAAAAGAGAGTCAATTTTATTGAAACTGGTATATTGGGCACAATATAAAGGCAAAACCAATCAGTGAGAATAAGCTACATATAAAGATGTTTAAATCAGGATTCAAGAATAAATTCTGGGTTTTTAAGAAAAGTCTAAAGCTCAGATATAAAAAATAGAGCCAAATTCAGACTTACAACAAATATGACTTAAAATTTGAGTATGGCTAGTGATGTAATAATGGTCTTCAAGATTCAAAAAGGACCTTATTTTTTTATTGTACTGGAAACATGGGCAAACAATGGAACTGTTTTTCTTAAACTGTTATGCAAGATGCTTCTAAGTCCTGCTTGACCAGGTCCCAGGCCTGGAGTGGTGTTGAGCTTACCTCATGTGAGATAAGGCCACCAGGAGAGTCCTAATATCAAAGACTGATTATAGGAAAAATACATATTAACATAAATGATTATGGTACGCATGTTGACAAAATTATGAGACTTCATTTTTTGGGGGGGTGGGGTCAGAAGTTACATATGCATTTTCCACACATGGAGGTTGATGCCCTTAATCCCCACACTGTTCAAAGACCAACTGTGTATGTATATATGTTAATCTCTATATATAAAAGCCTAAGTGACCGAACAATGGAACGACCAGTTGACCAGTCACTATGATGTGTACTGACCACCAGGGGGCAGATGCTCATCACAGGAGCTGCCCCCTGGTGGTCAGTGTGCTCCCACAGTGGGAGTGCTGCTCAGCTGACAGATGGGCATGAGAGGCAGGGCTCAGGGCTGGCGAGTGCCTCTGGGCTGCGCGAGCCTTTCTCGGTCGGGACTGACTGGGAATGAGCCCACGGCAGGTGCAGTGGGGCCAGGATGAGTGGGAGCAGCAGGCAGTGTTGGACTGCCGGTTTCAGCCCAATCAACACAGGCCATGCTGAGGGACCCCACTGGTGCATGAATCTGTGCATTGGGACTCTAGAGTGTGTGTGTGTGTGTGTGTGTGTGTACACATACATGTATATGTATATGTACCTTTGTAATTCAATGCAGTCAATTTGCAAGTATACCTATCAGTTTTTATTTTTTCTCTTATAAATTTTTCAAATTTTTAACATAAAATATAATGTGTCCATAAAATTTGTCTTTACATTTAAAACCATGTGTTTTATATAGGGCATGTGGCTAAGCCTTGCTTTTATGTCCTATTTGACCATCTCTGGATATAAAATATACATGCACTTTAAAACATAGGGGTTCTATTATAGTGAAACACAATTGTAGCTTTGTAAGAAAACTGAGGGTCCCACAGTTAGTTTGTAACTAAACTCAGATGAGAATGTATTGATGTGCTTTCTCCTGTGTAAAAATATGCTTGTCTATATCAAAGAAAGCATAAAAGGCATGCTGAAAAAAACTGATTTTGGTTTGCATTGGCAGCAGAGCTGGATCACTTTTTTTTTTTTTTTTTTTTTAAATATATTTTATTGATTTTTCAGAGAGGAAGGGAGAGAGATAGAGAGAGTTAGAAACATCGATGAGAGAGAAACATCGATCAGCTGCCTCCTGCACATCCCCCACCGGGGATGTGCCCGCAACCCAGGTACATGCCCTTGACCGGAATCGAACCCGGGACCTCTCAGTCCGCAGGTTGACGCTCTATCCACTGAGCCAAACCGGTTTTGGCAGAGCTGGATCACTTTAACAGCTGATAAATCCTTCTTTTCATTTTAGTCTGTGAAAGACAAACGCCACCATACTGTGAGCCATGGTCTTTGCAAGGTGTTTGATTTTAAAATCCTGCAGTACTTCCACAGCTTGCAAGCATGTCAAAGTCATTTGGGAATCAGGTTACGGATTTTTTTTACCCAAAGGGATAAAAAAGCACTAGAAAACAATTTAAAATGAAAAAATGAGAACTAAGCAGAAACATTTTATTTTGGGGGGTGTAGGGGTGCTTGGTAATATTCTTCCAAAGTCATAGTATTTTGAGGTAATATTTAAGCTTTAAGAATTCTCCTTTAGAACTGATATAGCATAGATTTAAACTGAAGACAATTATTTCAAATACATAAGTGCCAAACTGCAAATATTTATTCAGGTATGAAAGAAAGGAGAAACATTGTTTAGTCAATGTTTTTAATCTACTAAATATACTGAATAACAAATAAGGTCAAATTATTTAACTAGAAGACATATTTAGGGATGGGGAAAACAAAATAAAACAAAGTCAGAAAATAATCATAATGTCAGTAAAACAAGTTTGGTATTAAGTTGTGTCTCCTAATTTTAAGCAAGGATCTGATTTCATTGACAACTATGTATGACTATATTAATAATCTTTATTTTAGGCTTGGCAACGGAATAGCTACCTATCAAATTATCTATTTGCATTTGTGTAAACAAAAATCAATCAAATTAGATAAATATTATCTACTTCATTTGACCACCTTTAAACTTTGCCTTAGATTTAAAACTTTATTAAAAACTGACAGAAAAACAATGATACTATAATGTTATGATGACAAATCTCACATATCCCTCAGGCTTTTTCATTTTTATAATAATTTTTTAAAAATATATATTTTATTGATTTCAGAGAGGAAGGGAGAGGGAGAGAGAGATAGAAACATCAATGATGAGAGAGAATCATTGGTTGGCTGCCTCCTGCACCCCCCACATTAAGGATGGAGCCCCCAACCAGGGCATGTGCCCTGAATGGGAATGGAACCATGATCTCCTGGTTCATAGGTCAATGCTCAATCACTGAGCCACTCCAGCTGGGCAGTTTTATAATAATTTTGAGGAATGGTCAGCTGAAACATAAATTTGTTATTTTTATTAATTGCCTAAAGTAATTTCTGGTCATTGCAAAAGATCAAACAATTTAGAAATTCAGAATTAAAAAAAAGAGGTAAGTAGGAAGGAAGCAGAGGATGGAATGGGAAAAGATGAGGGGGGGGGGAAAGGGAGAAAAAAGCAAAAGATGGAAGGAAGGAAGAAAGCAAAAAAAGAAATATGGAGATAAGGAAGGAAGAAAAGAAAGAGAAGAAGAAAGAGAAGGAAAAAGATGGATAGAGAATACCTTCACAGCTTAAGCACAGATTAAAGGTGTTAAGATTTGTTAGGTACATATCAGATATAATGTGCAGAGTGTGAGGTAGGATTTGAGCTTAATTTTGTTCAAATGGTTAAGTAATAGATTTAGCATTATTGGTAAAAGTGCTTTTCATTTCCACAATGAATTGGTTTGGGGTTTTTGTCAAAACTCAATTGACTTGTCAAGAGTCATTCTATTTTGGACCATCTATTGTGTTGTCAATTATACAGTATTTTCCAACTTAAACCAAGAACACATTTTCTTGATTAATATAGCGTTAGAATAAATTATAAAGTTAGGTACTATAAGACCCCTGAACTTGTTTTTGTTTTCTGCAGGAATTTTTTTTGGCCACTTTGCATTTCCATGTCAATTTTAGAATGTGCACATCAGTTTCTACAGGTGTTAAAAACAAACAAGCAAACATAATCAGTAGTTTGTATTATGTTGACTCTGAGGATCAATACAGGATAATGGATTTTTCAAGCAATGTCAATTCTTCCAACCCATGGAAATTGTATATTTTTTCAATTATTCATATCTTTGTTTATTTCTCTAAGCAATATTTTATAGTTTTCAATGTATAGTTCTTGCATGTCTTCTAAATGTATTTTTAATGCCTTATCTTACTGAAAATGGTGTTTCTATTGCATTTTTATAATTGTTTATTGCACAATATTGGTTTGCATTGTGCAAGTCTACTTAGCTAAAGTTTTTTGTGTTTGGTTTTTCAGTATAAATACCAGTACCCCCAGACCAGGGCCAGAGCAGCACTTTGCCGAACATCCCGCATGCCCCCCTGTATCTTCCCATCCTTGTTGGATATGTGCATTCTAACCCAAGCCCGTGAAAGGTTCCAAAGTTTCAGCAGGAAAAATTAATTCATAAAATAGTCAGTTGTAGAACTCAGAGACCTGCATATTATATACAACATTATCTAATCATATGTCCCTCCATCCCTTCTTTTCTCCCTCTTTTGTTTCTTTTCTTCCTCTCTCCCTCTACCCATTATAACTTAAAAAAAGTAATCCTTAGCTAAGGACATCTTCCTAAGGTCATGTGATGAGTAAGACGTCTTTAGCAAATACCATTAGTTTATTTAACTCAGCAGGACAATTAACATGAATATTATTCTAAGTCTTGTGATTTCTATTATTTGTCTCTGGATGCATTTCCAGTTGACATGAGCAAATATGTTGTAGGCTAGCTGCTTTAACTCATTCACTCAGTCATTTTTTCTCTATAGATATGAAGAGAAAAATGTCTTGTATTACCTGCATATTAATACTATTCCCTGTAGTTTTGAATTTTTAATTAATATCATTTACCTTAGATATATAGAATGTTCTTATTAATTTACCTCAGAAAGTATTTATCACTAACAGAACCACATATTTTTTATTTTTCTGAAAATTAATTGCTTGCTGGATATATATAGATTTCTAGGTTAACTTTTTTTTCTATTAGCACCCTATAGATGTTTATCCCTCATCTTTACCATATCTTTTTCATTAAGAAAACCGATATAATTAATATTTTTGTCTTCCTGTAGCTGATATTCTTCCCCTTTATGTTCACATTAAAAATCTATCTTTATTATTGTTCTTCAAAAATGTTTCTTTTATATGCTTAAGCATGGACTGTCTCTCACTCTCTAGCTCCCTCTTTTACTTGTTATGGGCCCAAAGTTCATGTGTCCAGTGCTTCAGAAGGCCAAAACTCAATATGTCAGAGTTTAGAGTAAGAAAAGGTTTATTGATCTAGAAGGTGCCAACTAAGAATATGGGAGACTTACTGGTGCTTCAATTTATTATCTCACACGGGGCAGTGTTCCTGAGTAGATTTCCTGTCTGTTCTGAGGGGGGTAAGTCCAGAGTTAGGATTCTTTTACATCAAGCGATGGGGAAATGGAGGTGCAAGGACTGGTTTATCACCTGTGAGGGCAGATATCTGGGCATTAGCAGGGGTCCAAAGAGGATTGTGCTTAGTCTACTGACCCTAGTTGATGGGAGAGCTGGCCATGAGGTTTCTGCAATTATTTGATAAACAGTATGTTGTTTCTTTAGCTCCTCTGAACAGGTACTTTCTCTTAAGAAGCTTTTTTTTGCTTCGTTTTTTGTTTTTAAAGAGGGATATTTTTTTTAAAGAATATGTGTTTATTAATTTCAGAAAGAGGAAGGGAAAGGGAGAGAGAGAAAAAAAAAAATCCATGAGAAAGAAACATCAATCAGCTGCCTGGTACATGCCCGCTAATGGGGATTGAGCCCACAACCCAGACATATGACCTGACCAGGAATCAATCAAACGGGTAACCTCTCGGTTCATGAGACAATGCTCAACCAACTGAGCCATACTGGCCAGGACAAAGGGGCTGCGCTTATAAAACTCAAGCCACAAACAGAATTCCTCTAATAATTAGCATATCTAAATGCAAGATTAAACAAAAGATCTTGGACTAAGCAGATTTGGAGTCAGAGATTTCCCTCTGTCACATTTTCAGTCTTGCTCTCACTCATAAAAGTCCGATTTTTATTTACGTATTTATTTTGCTTGGGGATTTGATATTCTTCCCTCTGTGAGTTAAGAATTTTCATCATATTTGAAAAATTATGCCCATAATCCCACATGTTTTTGGCCTTTTTCTTATTTCCTTTTCCATCTGTTTCTACAATGACATGTAGACTTATGGTAGCAACAACATTTGGAACATATGGTATTAACTCAAAAGTCACTCAGGCTATCCATATATTTTTCTCTCCAAAATATTTATGTCTCTGCTTCCCTTTAAATAATATCTATTCACCTATGCTCCAGTTCACTGGTTTTTTATTGTTTTCTTTTTGTTTGTTTGTTTTTATTTTGTAATGTTTAACCTGTTGTTAAGCCCATTTAATGTTTATTTTAATACTTATTTTAAATTTTAAATATTTATAATTATCGAATTTCCAATTATTATTTTTATTTTCACAATTCCACTCCTCTCAAAAGTACTCTCCTGAACTACACAATCATTCAACTTATTAAACAACCCTTTAAAAAATAATATTAATAAAGTTTTTGATTCTTTCTGAGGCACACAACTAAACTGTGCCTAAACTCCTAACCTATAGAAAATGTGAGATAATAAATGCTGTTTCAAGGTTTGGGGGCATTTGCTTTGCAGCAACAGATAACTAATACAGACTTTATTAATTGTAACTAAATATAGCTGTAGTTTGAACTAGCTTACACAAATAATCAACTTTATTGGTTCACAGAGCTCAAGAAAAAGTTGAAAACCAAGATGTTTTCAGGGCTTGTGAACAGCCCAAGCTGAGATTCTCACAGGCCTCTGGGGAGTTCAGTTACTTGTTTAAAGAAGTGTTCTCATCTTGCTCTTTTATTGATCTTGCAAATCTTGACAATTCACACATATTATTTTTCTTCTAGAGAAAGTTATAATCAACCTGATAAAATGTTTGTTACAGTAGTCAGCTAAATATGAATAAGCAGGAAGTGAAGGGAATAAGATACTGTTGAGCCTAATGGGCTGGGGAGTGTGAGTTTGTTTATTTCACACATGCTCCAGGGGACTGCTGCAAGGAGACTTACCCCCTCAGAACAGACAGGAAATCTACTCAGGAACACTGCCCACCCACCTGTAATGGATTGTCTGGGGTAGAGGGGCCGGGGGAGATTTGTGCATGCGCAATACAGGTCAAAATGGTGCAAGAGGAGGTGCTTGACCACAGCGCCTGCCTGTCTAACCTGGGAAAGGGGTCACCGATCAGTGGTGGACCCATCAGAAGCCCATGAAAGCTCAGAAAGTTGAAAAAGCTCCTGGTGCACCCCAAGCTCAAGATTATGTAAAGCCAGCTTAACAAAGAAGCTCGCTTTCTCTCTCTCTCTCTCTCTCTCTCTCTCTCTCTCTCTCTCTCTCTCTTCTCTCTCCCACCTTGTAACGAATTCACCCATTTGTTTGAGCATCCTTTCTGGTCCAGGAATAAGTAAATATACAGGGCTAGCAGTCAACTGAGACCGCAGCAGACCACAGGGGTTCCTAAGCACTTAGTTTTAATATGAAACAGAAACTCTGGCTATGGCCTCTGTTTTGGCCGTGTGGGAGAGAGGGTTGGACTTTTTTCACGTTGGGACTGAGGGAGAAAGTAATCTCTCCACAGCACAATCTCTGCGCTCTGGTCCTTGGAAGGCTTTCCTAGCGCCCATGGAAGAGCCCTATTTCCACTGACAACATTTCCACTGTTAAAGTCCCTACTTTTTAAAAAGAAATTAAATAAATTTATAAATTAATTTGGAGAGAATTGACAGATTTAGAACAAATATTCCTATTCATGAAAATGGAACATCTCAACTTTTATAAATATACTGTTGGGGCATACCTTTAAAAATGAACGGATTTTTTTCAGAGTTCCTTCACATTTGTAATTAATATTATCTCAAGTGCTAATATGTCACTTGCTTTTGTTTCTATATAAAGATAGGTACATTTACATATCAAGATATGCATTCTATATAAAGATAGGTACATTTTTACATTCATATAATAAATCTTATTTTGCCAGAGTCAATTAATTTCTTAATGTAATATGTGTTTTGATGTAATCAGTATTTTTATAAATCCAATTCCCTGTGAGATTGTTCCATAGCAGAAACTGGCAAACTTGCTCATTGCAGTGTTATTTACAATAGCTAAGATCTGAAAGCAGCCCAAGTGTCCATCAGTAGATGAGTGGATAAAAAAGCTGTGGTATATTTACACAATGGAATACTACTGGACCATATAAAGGAAGAAAAATTTACCCTGTGTGACAGCATGGATAGATCTGGAAAACATTATGCTAAGTGAAATAAGCCAGTCAGAGAAGGGCAAGTACATATTATTTCACTCATATGTGGAATCTAATGAACAAAATGAACTAGCAAGCAAAATAGAGACAGATTCATAGATGGGGGGGGGGGGGGCTGGGTGGGATTGAGCAAAAAAGGAAAAAAAGAGAAATAACTCATAGATGTAGATAAAACTGTGGGGAGGAAAGTGGGTGGAGGTAGAGGAGAGTATAAGGGGGATAAATGGTGATAGAAAAAATAAATAAATAAAAATAGAAAACCACACTCAAAGAACTAGCTGTAATAATAAAAGTGTAATATGCTAATTAGACTGAATGTCCTTCCAGATGACCTTCTGGACAAAGCCATGGTGGCGGGGGCCAAGCCCCTTGCATGAATTACGTGCATCGGGCCTCTAGTATAGAAATATTATTGTGCTTAGTACAGGACAATTTTTGTAGTAATTTGAGAGATTAAATATAGAAATATATGTTACATTAACAAACAGAACCCTGACCAACAACCTTTGTATCAACCAGTCCAAGAAGTCAAACCACAAACTCTGTAGCAATCACTCAAAATAGATGAATTGATTAATAACTGACAGTTCCATAATTTTGTCCTCCCTCCTCCACTTCCAGGCAGGACCAAACTGACAAAGCCAAAAATACTCCCTAAACCATCACTGAGTATACCCCACTGTTAGCCCACCTCCAGCTTCCCCAAGCCAAAAACCTCCAACCAAAATATATTTACCTGAAACCTTTGCTTTTTTCCACTATAAGGCTTTCCCTGTTCTCTGCCTGACTTCGAATCTCTGCCATTCACAAATGGTGGCTGACTTCCTTGTTACATCAAGCTCTGAAAAAAATAATCTTTGTTTATTTTCATTTGGGTGGTCTTCATTGATTTTTACAAAATCAGTAGATATTTGATAAGAGTACTTTTCTCTCCATTGTGATGTTAATGTTCAATAACCATAGATTCATTTATACATATAAACACACACTCACACATAGCAATCGTATGCACACCTAAGTGCAAATATCTATTCATATATGTAAACTGTTAACTATGTGTGGAGGCCATCTGTATCACTCTGACCCGTAGGCTATAGGTAGGGATGTTTGGAATCGTAATTCCATGGCCTATAGAAACTCCATTTCTCCTCTAGACTTCTGGAATGTGCAGGGAATCTATTATCTGATGTGATAGGCCAAGTTGTCTCTTGTACATTATTTAAAACTATTCATATAAGAGTATTAGTGAGACATGGAAGTTTCTTGATGAGTTTGTAGATTTTGTGGGAGGATAAGGGGAGAATTTGTATCACATACTGCAGAGTAAGATAATTTATATTTATTTTCTTGTTTGATATTTATTTTCTTGAATTTTCTACTTAGGTATTCTTTTATGTAGTATTTCTTCTTTCATTTCCTTCTACAGTCCCACTCCTCTCCTGGCTCTTCTGTTCTTTAACAGATTTCCTCTCAAAAACCCTAATTCCACTCTATCTAACTCTTTTTTGTGCATGTGCATGTGTGTGTGCATTTGAATACGAACAAAACCTATAAGCTCTTGGTACTGAGACAGAGGGAGGGTGCACAAATGCACGTTACCTATAATCAAGTAGTTGTGTTATTCAAATACCCTATTAGATCTGTCAAATTCTAAGTGTCATGCTTAGATTTTCCACTGGATTATGGTTCTGTCAAATGGTTCTTTTATGTCCCCCCTCCCTTTTTTCTGTTTTTAAATAATAATCCATGCTCAAGGGCTCAGGATCATATCAGGAGAAGATGATGTTGATATTCTTCTTACTGGTGATGTTAACTTTCATCTCTGTGGTTCCTGTCTGCGTGATCCCCACACTGTAAAATTACTGCTTTTCTCTTTTTAATTAATCAGTAGTATAGGACATATACTTTGAGACCATGTGAGTCCTTTGTTTCTCCATGAGCTTTCATCCACTATGTTTTTTATTAATTAACAAATATAAATCCTGCCTGCAAAAATTATCAACTGTTATGTACTAATTGGGGAATTTATGTATTTTTTATTATTTTTGTTTATTAATTGGGGCTCTTCTATAAAGAATCACTTCCCCTTATCCTTTATTAAATTATTGAATTTAATTATTTATGTCAGCATTGACTCATGGAAATTTATTTTACTTTGGGGATTTTAGGGCAATACATCATTAATTATTTAATTAACACATTTTTCCGGCTATGACCATTTACCACTGCAGACTTCCATCTGTGTACTATATTACACATAAACATATCTCTATTTATGCATATATTAAAACCATGAGTTCATTCCGATACCTGTGATTCCAATTGAAACCACAGGTGTGATTTAGCATTCTCCATTCCCTTATCTGTACCTACTTTTGTCCAAATCTGAGAAATAGCTCTCATTACAGATGTTCTTTTTTTTCAATCTTACAAAACATCTAAATTAGCTTCAGAATTGCTATATAATTCTCCTTGGAGAAGCAAATTTACTAACTGGTGCACAGAGTTTGTTACAGCTTATTGTGTTTTTATTCCTATAACATCAAATCACATTTTCCAAGTTACTTTAGTTCTTTTCTCACCCATTCTCTTCAATGTAGCTAGATTATTCATATAGTTAAGTCCATGTGTTACAGTGTGAATTCTGCTTTAGGTTTCTACACATAATGATTGATTTTTATTGATCATGTTTTGATTAAAGGAAACATCCTTATGGTTCTTAGAGTCAGGGCTATACACAAAGGCTTATTCAGAGAAATGTCACTTTCTATTCATTCCTATTACACAAATCTCATCCCCCCTTTTTTCCTACTCAATTTCTACCCATTTTATGGTGTGTAACTGATTTCATTAGTATCTACATTTTCATTTCTATATTCATTGTCTTCCTTTTCAGTGCCCTGGAATAATCTACATAGCATTGGCATAAATCTAGCTTTTGAAGGTTTTAAAGATAATCGTGAAATTTTCTGGGATTGTCTGTCAATTTGTCTTTTATGATTTTTAAAAAATCTTGTTTTTGTTGGTTTTTCTGTCATTACTTATCATCTGCATTTATACTTTCTTCTCTTTAATTCATCAGAGTAGCTAATAGATTATGTATTATCTGTTCATAGAAAATAAGATTTTAATTAATATTCTAAACTCTTTATATTGTATACCTCATTAATTTCTGCTTCCCTCTTACATTTCTCTTTGTGGATAGTCTTTTAATTTACTTTTTGTTATTATATTAGTTTTCTGTACTGGAAATTTAAATACTCCATTTTCATTCTTTTATTTATTCTAATAAAAGTGTTTTGTGTTAATTAATACTTTAAATATATTGTATAGATTCTAATATGCTGTACTTTTGTTATTATGTTTTTAGAAATATCTGAAATTTGAGCTTATATTTCTTATTTAACGGGGTTTTTTCTATAAGATGCATATTATTTCATATATGTATATGAAATTATGAGTAAATATATGAAAATATATATTTATTTTTTGGGTTTTTTTGTTTCTTTTTTGTTTTTTTAATTGTTTTATTGCTTAAAGTATTACAAAGAGTATTACATACATATATCTCCTTTTTCCCCCGCCCTTGACAATCCCCTAGCCTCCCCTACCCCACAGTATCTTATGTCCATTGGTTATGCTTATATGCATGCATACAAGAAAATGCAAACCTCAGCGATATGCAGATTAACAGAAGAGTAGAACAATACCTAAAACATTGCCTTTGTTGATAATTGAGCTACAATAACTATCATTTTCTTTACATTTTTGCTAAGATCTATTTCTTATTCTGTCATATAAAATTGTCTAATCACTCCCATTTTAACTAAAGAAAAGACAAAAATTAACAGAATATATGTAGTTGCTTTTAAGAAACTGAAAAATGTATACAAGGCAATTCTATTTTTTTAATCTTTATTGTTAAAAATATTGAAGATACCCCCTTTCTATCCCCTTGGGCTCGCCTCCAAGTTTCTTCCATGTCCCAGGGCTTCACCATCCTATTGTCTGAGTCCATGGGAAATGCGTATATGCACACCAGTTCTTTGGCTAATCTCTTCTCTCCTTCCCTCCCTCTTCCCTCTAAGATTTGTCAATCTATTATTTTCCTTTTAAAAAGCATTTTAGTTTATTTTTTTCCATCACCGTTTACCCCCTCTATGTGTTAAATATACTAATTCAGTTGGTTTGAAGCCATTACTAAGGAAGAAATATAGTTAGAAAAAATATGTTGAACAGAATGAGGTCATGGTAGTCATTTAAAAATCTGTTCATTAAAAATAATAATAGGAATCCAAAGAGGAAAACACCAAGACACATCATAATTAAAATGCCAAGAGCAAAAGACAAAGAAAGAATCTTAAAAGCAGCAAGAGAAAGAAAGTCAATTACCTACAAAGGAGTACCCATAGGACTGTCAGATGATTTCTCAACAGAAACTTTGCAGGCCAGAAGGGAGTGGCAAGAAATGTTCAAAGTGATGAATGCCAAGAACCTACAACCAAGATTACTTTATCCAGCAAAGCTATCATTCAGAATTGAAGGTCAGGTAAAGAGCTTCACAGATAAGAAAAAGCTAAAGGAGTTCATCACCACCAAACCAGTATTATATGAAATGCTGAAAGGTATCCTTTAAGAAGAGGAAGAAGAAGAAAAAGGTAAACATACAAATTATGAACAACAAATACACATCTATCAACAAGTGAATCTGAAAATCAAGTGAATAATCTGATGAACAGAATGAACTTGTGATTATAATAGAATCAGGGGCATATAAAGGGAGTGGACTGGCTATTCTTGGTGGGGGGAAGGGGTGTGGGGGATGCGGGAAGAGACTGGACAAAAATCGCGCACCTATGGATGAGGACAGTGGGGTGGGTACTGGGTGGAGGGGAGTTATGGGGGGGAAAAAGAGGAACAAATGTAATAATCTGAACAATAAAGATTTAATTAAAAAATAATAATAATAGTAAAAGTTGTCATTCTGGTTAAAACTGAAGGAGAAGGAAATATTTATTCCATTTCTATAATGATAAAAATATAGAAAATATAAATTTGCCATTATTTGTAAATTGGCATATCAAGAAAATCAATAAAATATCACATAAAATCTTCATAATCACTCTATTGTTTTACTAGTTTCATTTTATGTAGCAATTGTACATAAAGCAAAGCTAACTATACTGCTGGTGAATCTGTGGTGAATTCTAAACAGATTCTTACCATAATCATATGAAAGGCTCAGATCTTAGTTGAAGAAATTATTTTGAATTTTATATTTCTAAGATATCAGACTTCCCCTCTGAAGTCTTTGCAAGAGAAGCTAATCTATAATAATAAAAGTGTAATATGCTAATTAGATCAGACAGCCGAACGTCCTTCTGGACATCCTTCCGGACTACCTTCTGGACAAAGCTGGGGCTACTGGGGCCAAGGCAAGAAAGACCTTCCTGAACTACCACTGGGCGGGGGGGGGGGGGGGGGGGAGGGGGGGCCAGTGAGCCTGTGCCACCAGGCGAGCCATGGCAGTCCAGGCGCTGCCCTGCCTTCTTCAGATGCTGAAAGATGGGGAGTGAGGGGCAGCGTGGTCCCAGCGCCTCCTAGTGGCAGGACAGGGGTGTATCCCTGGTGCCTCATCCTCCCAAGGTCCCTCCCATGGCCTACACTCTCCTGATCGCAGCCGCCACCACCACCACCACAAGTGAGTGGGAGGTAGGGCCAGCACTGAGGAGCTGCAGTCCAGCTTCTGGCTGAGCAGTACACCCCCCTCCCTCACCCTCCACCCCCCCCCCCCCCATTCAACCCCTGCTCAGCCCCTGTTCAGCCAGAAGCCAGGCTCATGGCTGGCAAGCACAGCAGTAGTGGTAGGAGCCTCTCCCACCTCCGTGGCAGATGGGCAGTAAAGAGCTAGGGGTCCTGCATTGCGAGAGCCAGGGACTATGAGAGGGATGTCTGAGTGCCAGCTTAGGCCCAGGAAAGCGGGCCTAAGCCAGGAGATGGACAACCCCCAAGGTTCTGGAATGAGAGAGGACACAGGATAAGTTGAGGGACCCCCCCTCCCCTGCACCCAGTGCACGACATTCGTGTACTGTATGTAAGAATTTATGTTTATGACCTTCTGTACACTCTGTAGAGGGTCTGGGGTCATGTTTATTCAGTGATTAAAAAAATAAATAAATAAAAGCACATAGGAACCCCTGGTTACATTGGCCCACCTGGCTGACCTGAAGTGGTTGCCAGGTTCCCTCTATGACCTGTCTCACCATTGTGACCTGTCTTAGCTCTGTGACCTGCTGCCAGCTTATACCCCACATTCCTGGGTTGAGGCCTCTTCAGTGTGAAGCCCCAAGAAACTCAGGAAAGGGCTCCCCAAAATCTTGTCATATTTAACTCAGACTTGGCTGTTGAGACAGAGCTCACCACAAGGAGAACACAGGAAGCTACCAACCAAGGGACAGCAAGTACCTCCAGGGCAGGGAGAGCCAGGCTGGTGCAGGAGAGGGCAGGCAGGAGAGGGCAGGCAGGAGAGGGCGGGCAGGAGAGGGCGGGCGGGCAGATAAAGGGTGGGTTAGAAATGTTGCCACAGCAGGAAGGCTTTTAGGCACCAGAATAGGGGGATCTGATTTATATTTTTTAAAGATCACTCGGTGATTTGACATTTGAAATGATATTTGACATGTGTCCTGAGAGCCAGGCAGGATTTGGGCAGATGAAGACGGTGAGATGTGCTTCAGGTGCAGACAGGGGACACGGCCTGGAGCAGGACAGATGAACACTGGGGACCAGAGCACATGCCTCTCAGAGCCTGTGAGTGATGGGACAGGGCAGGGAAACAGAAGACCCTGCATGGAGGGGGCAGGGCAGAAGGGGGAGGGGACCTTCCATGGAGGGGGCAGGGTAGGGGAGACAGGGAACCATCCATGGAGGGTCAGGGAAGGGGGGGGCAGGGAGCCCTCCATGGAGGGGGCAGGGTAGGGGGACAGGGGATCCTCCATGGAGGGGGCAGGGTAGGGAGGGCAGGGAAACCTCCATGGAGGAGGGAGGGTAGGGAGGAGAGGGGACCCTCCATGGAGGAGGGAGGGTAGGGAGGAGAGGGGACCCTCCGTGGAGGAGGGAGGGCAGGGAGGAGAGGGGACCCTCTAATCAGGGTCAGGGTGGGGGGTTCAGGGAGCCCTCCATGGAGGGGACAGGGCAGGGAGGAAAGAGGACCCTCCAATGAGGGTTAGGGTAGGGGAGACAGGGAACACTCCATGGAGGGTCAGGGAAGGTGGGAAGGGAGCCCTCCATGGAGGAGGGAGGGCAGGGAAGAGAGGGGACCCTCCATGGAGGAGGGAGGGTAGGGAGGAGAGGGGACCCTCCATGGAGGAGGGAGGGTAGGGAGGAGAGGGGACCCTCCATGGAGGAGGGAGGGCAGGGAGGAGAGGGGATCCTCCATGGAGGAGGGAGGGCAGGGAGGAGAGGGGACCCTCTAATCAGGGTCAGGGTAGGGGGGGCAGGGAGCCCTCCATGGAGGGGACAGGGCAGGGAGGAGAGGGGATCCTCCATGGAGGAGAGAGGACAGGGAGGAGAGGGGACCCTCCATGGAGGAGGGAGCGCAGGGAGGAGAGGGGATCCTCCATGGAGGAGGGAGGGCAGGGAGGAGAGGGGATCCTCCATGGAGGAGGGAGGGCAGGGAGGAGAGGGGACCCTCTAATCAGGGTCAGGGTAGGGGGGGCAGGGAGCCACCCATGGAGGGGACAGGGCAGGGAGGAGAGGGGACCCTCTAATGAGGGGGAAGGGCAGGGAGGAGAGGGGACCCTCTAATCAGGGACTGGGTAGGGGGGCAGGGAGCCCTCCATGGATGGGGACAGGGCAGGGAGGAGAGGGGACCTTCTATGGAGGGTGCAGGGCATGAGGGGCATGGGGAATCTCCATGGAGGGGACAAGATAGTGGTACAGGGGCCCCTCCATAGAGGGGGCAGGGTATGGGGGGCATGGAACCCTCCTCGGAGGGTGCAGGGAAGGGATGAGAGTGGACACTTCATGGAGGGGCGGGTCAGGGAGAGAGGGGACCCTCCATGGAGGGGGCAGGGCAGGGGGGCAGGGAAACCTCCATGGTGGAGAGAGGGCAGGGAAGAGAGAGGACCCTCCATGGAGGGGGCAGGGAGGAGATAGGAACACTCCATGGAGGGGACAGGGCAGAGGGTGGAGGGGACCTTCCATGGAGGGGGCAGGGTAGGGGAGGGCCCCGGACAGAGGGATAGGGAATCCTCCATGGAGGGAACAGCGTAGGGGGAGAGGGGACCCTCCATGGAGGGTGCAGGGCAGGGAGGGAAGGGAATCCTCCATGGAGGGCACAGGGCAGAGAGGAGAGGGGACCCTCCATGGAGGGGGCAGGGCAGGGAGGAGAGGGGAACTTCCATGAAAAGGGGAGATGGCAGGGACGAGAGGGAACCCTCCATGGAGGGAATAGGTCAGGGAGGAAAGGGTACCCTCCATGGATGGGGAGGGCAGGGAGAAAAGGGGCCCCTCCATGGAGGGGGCAGGGCAAGGAGGAGATGGGACCCTCCATGGATGGGGCAGGGAAGGGGGGGCGCAGGGAACCCTCCTTGGAGGGGGCAGGATAGAGGGAAAGAGGACTCTACATGGAGTGGGCAGGGTAGGGGGAGAGAGAACCCTCCATGGAAGGGACAGGATAGGGAAAAGGGGACCCTCCATGGAGGTGGAAGGGTAGAGAGGGCAGGGAAACCTCCATGGAGGACAGAGGGCAGGGAGGAGAGGGGACCTTCCATGGAGGGGACAGGGCAGAGAGAAGAGGGGACCCTCCATGGAGGGGACAGGGCACTAGGGGGGGACAGGGATCTCCAAGGAGCGGACAGGATAGGGGGACAGGGAGCCCTCCATGGAGGGTGCAGGGCAGGGAGGAGAGGGGACACTCCATGGAGGTGATGGGTCAGGGAGGAGAGGAGACCCTTCATGGACAGGGCAGGGCAGGGGGGCAGGGAACCCTCATGGAGGGGGAAGGGTAGAGGGAAAGAGACCCTCCATGGAGGGGGCATGGAGGAGAGGGGACACTCCATGAACAGGGAAGCACTGGGGGATAGGGAACCCTCAATGGAGGGGATAGGGTAGGGGAAAAAATGGGCCACCATCAAGATGAATGGGCAGGGGTACAAGGAAACCTCCCTTTGATGTGCAGAGTAAGATGGAGGGGAACCCTCCCAGGAATGGGGTCAACAGCCTCTCCATAGAGAGGTCATGGAGGGGCGGCAGGGCATACTCCATGGAGGGGAGTCAGTAGGTGGATTGGGATCCATCCCCGCCCCGCCTCTTGACTGGTTAGACCAGGGGAGATAAGGGAATCTCCATGGTGTCCTATGGGCAGGAATACAATGAACCCCGCTTTGAGTTGACAGTACAGGACGGAGGGTCACTCCATGAGGGTAAGACAGGGGACCCACCATGGAAGAGAAAGGGAGGAGGTAAAGGGGCACTCCAGAGAGAAGAATAGGCAGCAATCAAGGAACCGTCTCTCTTTGAGGGGACAGGGCAGGCGGGGGATCGAGGAGAGGACTCTCTATTGAGGGGAATGGGCAAGGGGATAGGGAAGCCCTCCTTAAGGAGCAGGACAAGAGGGAGGAAGCACCTCCATGGAGTGAGGACAAGGGTCTCTCCACAGAGGGACAGGGCAGGTGGGGTGGAGGGGGGGGGGTGAAGGGGACTTTCCATGGAGAAGATTGGGTAGGGAGATAGGGAACCACCCCTTTGAGATGTTCTTGTACCCCTGCCACTCCTTTTTCTGGAATGTCCTCTTTTTCCCCTCCCAGTTCCTTTCATGGAGGGTCACTTGCCTCCACCCAATGGAAGGGGCCCACTCCCCTCTTCCCAGCAACTCAAAGCTGGGGGGGTTTCCCTATCCTCCTGCATATTCCCCTCCATGGAGGGTCCTCTTCCCCCCCTCTGCTTTTCTGCCCTGACCCTCTGTGGAGGGTCCCCTGTCCTCACTTAATGGAGTGTGTAGCCTCCCTCCTGCCTTGTCCCCTTAAAGGGATGTTCCTTGTATGCCATCCCATACAATGCCATGGATATTCCTGTGTCTACCCTGGCCTATCCAGTCAGGGAGGGTTGTTCCCAATCGCCCTGTTGATTCCCCTCCATGAAGGGACCCCTGTCTCCACTCCATGTCCCCTCTATGGAGGGTCCCTTGTCCTCACTCCATGGAGGGTGCCCCCACTTTCCGGTCCTGCCCCTCAAAGTGGAGGTTCCTTGTACTCCTGCCCATTCATCTCCAGGTAGAGCTCAGGTGCAAGAGGACACCCTCCATGGAGGGAAATGGGCAGGGGGAGAGGAAACACCCCCTAGAGGGGCAGAGTAGAGGGGGAGGGCCACCATCCTTTGAGAGGAATCAGTAAGGGCGGTAGGGGACTCTCCATGGTGGTGAATAGACAGGCATACAATGAATCCCCCTTTAAGGGGACAGGGCAGGTGGGAGGGGGCAGCCTCCATGAGCTGGAGACAGGGGACCCTCCATGAAGGGAAAAGGGAGGGGGAGAGGAGGTCCTCCAGGGAGAGGAATGGGCAGTGGAACAACAAGCCCTTCCCTTTGAAGGGACATGTAGAGGCAGGGGCACCCTCCAGGAAGTGAGGAGAGGGGACCTTCCACAGAGGGATAGGGCAGGTTGGGAAGAGGACTCTCCATGGAGGGGGATGGTTAGGGGGATAGGGATCCTCCCTTTGAAGGGGCAGGAAGGGTGGAAATGGCCTGTCCATGGCAGGAACAGGGCATGGAGGAGAGCAAACCCTCCATGGAGGTGAATGGACAGGGTACAAGGAACCCCCCTTTGAAGGGACAGGTCATGGTGTTGGGAGCATGCTCCATGGAGGGGGACAGGTTCCTTCCGTGGAGGGGAATGGGCTGGGTGATAGGGAACCCCACTTTGTGGTGACAGGGCAGGGGAGGGTCAGGGCAACGGAGAAAGGGTACTCTTTACAGAGAGGGGAATGGGCAGGGGTACAAAGATCCCCTCAAAGAGGAGATTCCGTATCCTGTTTATACTCCATGCCCCTTCAAACGTGGGGGGGTTCCTTGTACCCCTGCTCATTCAATACCACGGAATGTCCTCTGTCTCCCCTCCTTGTCCCTTTCACAGAGGATCTCCTTTCCCCCGGGCCCTGTCCTTCCAAGGTGGGTCCCCCTGTCCTCATTCCATGTAGGGTACTCCCTACACCCCCCATCCTGCCCATTCATCTCAATGGAGAGGAAAGGGAAGGGTTGAGAGAACACTCTCCATGGAGGGATATGGGAAGGGAGGAGGGGCACCCTCCATGGAGGGTTAGGGCAAGGGAGAAAGGAGACTGTTCATGGAGGGGAATGGGCAGGGGTATAGGGATTCCGCTTGAGGGGACTGAGCACAGGGGGAGAAGGCACCTTCCATGGACTAGTTACAGGGAACTCTCCATGGAGGGGCCAGTACAGGGGGAACAGGGCATTCTACATGGAGGGGAATTGGCAGGGGTACAAAGAAATCCCCTTTTAGGGGTCAGGACAGGGAAAGAGGCACCCTCCATGGAGTGGGGACAGGGCAGAGAGGGGAGGGCACCCTCCTTGGAGGAAGATGGGCAAGAAAAACAATGTCCTGCTCCCTTCATGGAGGGTGCCCCTCCCCTCTGCCTGTGGAGGAAAATGAGCAGGGGGGTAGGGCACCCCACCTTTTGAGGGGTCAGGAAAGGGATTCTCCAGGGATGGAGCAGTGCAGGGAGCACAGGGACCCTCCATGCAGGGGACAGAGTAGTGGAAACAGGGGACCATCCATGGAGAATGGGCAGGGGACAAAGAACCCCCATTTGAAGGGGCAGAGAAGGGGTGCCAGGGGGACCATGACAGGGGTTTCCTGTGCCCCTGCACTTTCCCCTCCATGGATGGCTCCCTGTCCTCCATATCTTGCTCCTGCCATGGACAGTCCATTTCACCCTCTCCTTGCCCAATCAAAGGGGGGATCCCTATTGCTCTGCCCATTCCCTCCACAGAAGGTCTGCTCTCCCCACTCCATGGAGGGGTCCCTCTCTCCTGGCTCTGTCCCCACAGGGCAGTGTGGATAAGGGACTCTCCATTGAAGCAACAGGGCAGGGAAAAAGAAGACCCTTCGTGGCTGTGTCTGGGCAGGGAGGACAGTGGACCCTGCTTGGTAAGGACAGGGGGCCATCCATGGATGGGATAGGGCAGGAGGGCCAGGGAAAAAGGGACAGGTGATGGGGGACACTGACCCCTCCATGGATGGTCTCCTGTTCTTTCCAAGAAGGGCCCACTGTCCCCCATGCCCTTTCACAGCCAGGAAGGGTCTTCCTTTTTTTAAGAAATATTTTTTTTTATTTTTTACAGAGAAGAAGGGAGAGGGATAGAGAGTTAGAAACATCAATGGGAGAGAAACATTGATCAGCTGCCTCCTGCACATTCCCCATCGGAGACGTGCCTGCAACCAAGGTACATGCCCTTGACCAAAATCGAACCTGGGACCCTTGAGTCCACAGGCCGAAGCTCTATCGGCTGAGCCAAACCTGTTAGGGCTCTTTTTTTTTCCTATTTTTTTTAAGGGGAGAATATTTATTTTTATTTTTAAAAATATATTTTATTGATCTTTTACAGAGAAGAAGGGAGAGGGATAGAGAGTTAGAAAAATCGATGAGAGAGAAACATCCATCAGCTGCCTCCTGCATACTCCCTACTGGGGATGTACCCTTAACAAAGGTACATGCCCATGTTCAGAATCGAACCTGGGACCCTTGAGTCCACAGGCTGATGCTCTAGCCACTGAGCTAGAGGTTTTTACTTTACCCTGCCCTGTTGCTTCAGTGGAAAGTCCCCTATCCACTCTTCCCCATCCCTGCCCCTTCCCAAGGTCTCCTGTCCCCACTGCCCACACCCTGTCATGGTGCCCTGTCCCCCTGCCCTGCCTTCCCATGGAGGGGCCCCTGTCTCCCCTGCTCTGACCACTCTGTGGTTGGTCCCCTTTCCCCTCTGCCTTTTCCCTCCATGGAGGGTCTTCTGTTCCCCTGCCCTGACCCCTCACTCACAGGCATCTGAGGGGCATATGCTCTGGTCTGTCCAGTGTTCATCTCTCCTGCCTCCAGGCTGTGGCCACTGTCTGTACCTAAAGCACATTCTCACCCTCTTCATCTGTCTAAATCCTACCTGAGCCCTCAGGACACATCTCAAATATCATTTCAAATGTCAAATCACAAGCAGGGGAAGGGGGGGTGGGGGGTGAAGTTTGCGGGGTGGGAGGTGGGGGGTGGGGGCTGGTGGGTGGTGGGTGGTGGGTGGGGGCTGGGTGATATGGATGTGGGATGTGGGATATGGGGTGGCAGGTGGGGGTAGGGGGTAAGAAGGGTATGGGGGGTGAGGGGTAGTATTGGGGTGTGGGGGCTGGCTGGTAGGAGGTGGCGGGTGGGGGCTGGGGGTGTGGTGTGTGGGTAGCAGGAGGGGCTGGTGATTGTGGGGTGGCAGGTGGGTGCTGGGGGTATGGGGTGTGGGGTGGCAGGTGGGGGTGGTGTGTTTGGAGTGGTGGAGAGGGTTGGCAGGTGAGGGGTGGGAGGAGGAAAAAGAGGCCATAGGGGCGATTAATGGTGGTGGAAGGAGACTTGACTTGAAGGCAGTGAGCACACAATGCGATATACAAACGATGCATTATAGAATGGCACAGCTGACCTATGCAATTTTATTAATGAATGTATCCCAAATAAGTTTGATTAAAAATAAATAAAAGGTGGGTCTACTGACTGTGATTAGGTTATGAGGGTGGAGCCCACATGAATAGGATTAATATCCTTTTAAAAGATCCCCCAATGCTAGACTTATCAGCGGTTCACTCTATATGTTATATTAATGTCAAACCACTATTATATACACTGGAAACTAATATTGAATATCATCTCTAATTGAAAAAAATTAAATTAGTAAAATAATTTTTAATAAAAATAAAAATGCAAATCAGAGTGATCTTTAAAAAATATAAATCAGATCAGTACACTCGGTGCCTAAAAGCCTTAAGCGCTCCAGCAGGGGTCAGCTATCCAGACAGAATCCTGCCTGTGAGGGTGTGACACTGCTGGGAGAGGAATGCCCTGTCTTCTTCCTCCAGTAGCTCCCTTCACTGCTCTGGTGACATGTGGCACTGGTGCAGGCAGAACTGTGCTTCCATGAGCGTGAGCTAAGCATCACTTTGGTTGCTTTGTTCTAGTGAATGAGCAGACACAGAAAAAAAAATTTTAAAAAATCTTAATGGTTCTAATAGCATTTCAACCCACCCAAGGGACCTGTAACTGCCCTTTTCTGCCGCCCAGCCAGCCTGGCTCACACAGCCTTGAGGAAAGAAGGCAGGGTTGGTGCTGCACAGGCTGCCATTGAACATGCATCTGGTCAGACATCTGAAGAGAACTGCAGTTACCTTAGGATGGAAATGGACGGTCACATCTGCTGGGATCAGGCATACAAGAGGGGACTAAACTGTGTGGGAAATAGTGACCGGGTCCGAACTGCATGACCCCGCCATGCTCTCACTCTCCAGCTACAACCAGGGGACCATGAATAGTCCACAGCAGGAACCAGCGCCATGGCCTCTGACAGCCCACTGACCCTCTGCAAAGCCCTTGAGCTCACATGGCTGATGTCAGACTATACATCCCCGACACCCTAAGTCCGGCCATGAGGACTGTTTGGACCTTTTAATTCTACTCTTACAAGAAAGCCCCGTCTGAGTCTCTTGTACACTGCTCAAAGGTGTGTGAGGACCCAGTAGGTGGCAGCTAGACCTGGTATACCATGGGGCATTTGCTGAGTGGCCTCAGTCCCTGCACAGTCACCAAGTTTAAACCTGTATCAATCTGATGACCACCGCTCGCCCCTTCCTGGGGACTCACTGAGAAACCACCTCATGCAACTTGAGTCCCTCCAGAGGCTCTTTGAGTGACCAAGACTAACAGGCACCCACATGTGGAGGTGGGCAGAGGCAGAACACAGGGCGCCTTGGGACTTTTGCTGACCTTCCCTCATCCAGTGCAGGTAAAAGGCAGACTTGGTGCACTGCTTGGACCTTCCTGCTCTCACTCTGAACCAGCAGAGGCAGCAACACACTGTGAATTGTTTTCAGCTCCAAATAGAGTGCCCAAGGCCAGTCACAGGATGCATCTGACATTGGCCAGCACCAGAGTCCCACTCACTTGCATGCAGGACAACCCACACAGGGGCCAACTGCAGATGACATCAGAGCATGATCCAGTTGCTTCACAAGCGGCATGTCCAAGGGAGATCTTACAGGACAGCAGAACCTGCTGAGGCGAATTCTGCTCCATGTGGACAGCACCTGTGCAGCAGCTCATTCAATGTGGTCAGGGGTGATCCTCACAGTCAGCCACCCTGAAGGTCAGCCACATACTTAAATAGGCCAATAGCAACATATAGACTCAACTACAACAGGAGAGCCCATAGAACACACACAAGGGACATTCTTAGAACACTCAGCTCTGGAAAAAAGAAGACTGTGACAATACGTCCCTCAGGACACCTACTACATAAGGCCACACTACCAAGAATGGGTGTCTAATAGTCTAATACATAGATATATAACCACCCAAATAGCCAAAATGGGGACACAAAGAAAAATTTTCCCCATTAAAGTACATCAGACACGTTCAAAAATCAAAATCAGTGAAGTAGAGGCAAGTAACCTACCAGATACAGAATAAAAAAAATGCTTATAAGGATCCTACATGAACTTAGAGGAAGAATTTAAGAAATCAATAAAAACTTCAATAAAGAGATAGTAAGCATGAAAAATAAGTTAGGAATAAAGGATACAATGTCTGAAATGAATAGTACACTAGAAATCATGGGCAACTGAATGAAGCAGAGGATTGAATCTGTTTGGAAGACAAGGTAGCAGAAGACAATCAGAGAAGAAAAAAAAATTAAAAATGGGGACTGTTTAAGGGATCTTTGGGACAAAATGAATCCTAACAACATGAATTGCATCAAATGAGTACAAGAAGGAGAAAAGAAAGAGCAATGGATCGAGAGCTTATTAAAGGAAATAATGACGGAAACTTCCCAAACCTGGTGAAGGAAAAAGGCAAGTCCAGGAGGCACAGTGCATCCCAAGTAAGATGAATGCAAAAAGTCCCACAACAAAACACATCATAATTAAAATGGCAAAGATTAAAAACAAAGAGAAAAAGCAGTAAGAGAAAGGTACTTAGTTACCTACAAGAGAGCTCCCATAAGACTACAGCACATTTCTCAATAGAAACATTTCAAGTCAGAAGGATTGGCAGAAAATATTCAGTGTGATGTAAAGGAAGGAACTACAACCAAGACTCTACCCAGCAAGGCTTTCATTTAAAATTGACAGAGAAATAAAGAACTTTTCAAACAACCAAAAGCTAAAGAAGTTTCTTACCACCAAACTAATATTAAAGAACTGTTAAAGGGTCAAGAAGGAGAAAAAAAGAGGAACATAGTTAAAAGAAGAGAATGGAAAAATATACATACTTATCAATAATCATTTTAAATGTGAATGCTCCAATCCAAAACATGGTAGCTGAATGGATAGGAAAACAAGACCTACCTCAAAAAGAGATATACAGACTAAAGGGAATAGAAAAAATATATTTTATGCAAATGAAAATGAAAAAAAAAAAAGCTGGGGTAGCAATACCTATGTTTGACAAAATAGACTTACGAAGGCTATCTTAAGAGACAACTAAGGACCCTACATAATGATAAAGGGAGCAATCCAACAAGGGGACATAACCTCTGTAAACATTTATGTACCCAACATAGGAGCACCTAAATATATAAAGCAAACCTTGATGGACAAAAAGGGAGAGATTAACAGCTATCCAGGCATAGGAGGGGATCATAATGCCCATTGACATCAATGGATAGATACCCCAGATAGAAAATCTAAAAGGAAAATATGACTTTAAATGACATCCTTTTTAGTTGGTATCTGAAGAGCATTTCACTGCAAAGCAGCAGAATATACATTCTTTTCAAATGCACATGGATAGACCACATGTTAGAACACAAAACATGTCTCAATAAATTTAAGAAATTGAAATCATATCAAAAATGTTCTCTGACATAAACGGGAAAAAACTAGAAATCAATCAGAAGAAAAAAAAACTGGTATACAAGTGATATATTATATAATTGTATACACCTAAAACCTGTCACCTCAATAAATCCAATAAAAAACGAAAAAAAAAATAGAATAAGAAGCAAAAAAAACCAAAAAACAAACAAAACAAAAAAACAAAACCAAGAACAACAACAAAAAACAAAGAAAATCTTTCTGGAGATAGATATTGGTGATAACTGCACAAATTCATGGTACTTAATGCAACTGAATTGTATACTTAAATGTGGTTAAAATTGTAAATCTTATGTTACATACATTTTGCAATAGAATATTATCAGGTAAAAAAGAAAATGTAAAACACATAAAGACATAGAGGCTAAATAACATGTAACTAAACAATACATGGGTTAATAATGAGATCAGAAAAGAAATCAAAAGATAACTTGAAGCAAATGAAAATGAGAGCACAACAGCCCAAAATCTATGGGACACAGCAAAAGTAGTTCTAAGAAGAAAATTCAAAACATTACAAACCTACCTCAAAAAACAAGAAAAATCTCAAATGAAGAATCTAACTTCACACTTAGAACTAGAAAAGAGAAAAACAAACAGTTCAAAATGAGAACAAAGGACGTATTGGAGATCAGAGCAGAAATAAGTAAAATAGAATCTAAAAAAATAAGATCAATGAAGCGAGAGTTATTCAATGGTTAGAACATCCACACACCAAAGTGTTGTGGTTCAATTCCTGGTCAAGAGCATGTACCTGGCATGCAGGCTCAATTGCTGACCCTACTTGGGCATGTGCAGAAGAGAACTGATCGATGTGTCTCTCTCACAGGAGTGAGGGAACCAATTAACCAATTGACATTACTCTCTCTCTCTCCTCTCTCTCTCTCTCTCTCTCTCTCTCTCTCTCTCTCTCTCTCTCTCTTTCTCTATATCTCAGCCTCTCCACCTACTTCACTTTCTTTCCCTCCATCCCTTCCAATCTCTCAAAAAAAAATTAATTGCAAAAAATATCCTCTGGTGATAATTAACAACCACAAAATAATAAAAAAAAAAAAAACCACACAATTAACAAACATTTATTCAGATTCATCAAGAAAAAAAAAAGTGAGGATTCCAGCTAATAAAATCAAAAATGAAAGAGAAGTAACAACTGATTACACAGAAATACAAAGGATTGTAAGAAAATGTTAAAAACAACTATGTTCCAAAATTGAACAATCTGAGCAAAATGGATAAATTGCAACAAATATACAATCTTCCAAAATCAATCAGGAAGAGGAAGAAAATCTGAATGGATCTACTACAACTAATGAAATTGAAGGAGTGATACAAAAAACCCCAAAAACAAAAATGCTGAACCAGATGGCTTTATAGGTGAATATTACCAAACATTCAAAGAAGAACTAATACCTGTTGTTCTCAAACTATTCAAAAATTCAAAAGAAGGGAAGACTCACAATCTCGTTTTATGAGGCCAGTATTTATCCTAATTCCAAAATCAGATAGAGACACTAAAAAAAAAAAAAATGGGCCTATATCCGTGATGAACATAGATGCTAAAATCCTCATCAAATATTAGCAAACTGGATCTAGCAATACATTGGGAAGATTAAACATCACGATCAAGTGGGGTTAATTCCTGGGATATGCAAGACTGGTACAATATCTGCAAATCTATAAAAATGGCACAGCTTAAATAAAATAAGGAATAAAATTACATGATCATATCAATAGATGCAGAAAAGGCACTTGACAAAATCCAGTGCCCATTTATGATAAAAGCTCTCAGCAATGTGTGAATAGAGGGAACATACCTCAACATAACAAAGGTCATATATGACAAATCTATAGCCAATATCATACTACATGGACAAAAAGTAAAAGTGATTCCCTTAAGATCAGGAACAAGACCCTACCACATTCGCCACTCTTATTCAACATAATACTTGAAGTCATGCCAAAGCAGTTAGAAAAAAAAAAAAAAGCATTTGATTGGAAATGAAGAAGTAAAACTGTCATTATTTGAAGATGATGTAATACTGTACATAGCCCAAAAGATGCCACAAAAAATTATTAGAACTGATCAATTAATTGATTACATTAGCAGGATACAAAGTAAATGTCCAGAAATCAGTTGCATTTTTAGACACCAATAATAAACTATCAGAAGGTAAACTAAGAAGGCAATCTGATTTACAATTGTTTTTGCATCCACAAAAATAAAATACCAAAAAATAAATTTAACCAAGGACTTAAAAGACCTGTACTTCAAAAATTATAAGATACTGAAGCAAGAAAATAAATAGCTGGTGGGTGTGGCTCAAAGTTCAGAGTGCCTGCCCATGCACTGAAGGGTCAAGGGCACCATACTGTGTCAAGGACACATACCTCAGCAGCAGCTTCCATCCCAATCCAATTCTCTCTCACATCATTGGTTCTCTCGCCCTCCCTCTCTCTCTTTCCTACTTCTCCTCTTCCCTCTCTTCTTTACTTCCACTCTCTCTAGAAAAGCAATGAAAAAATATCCTCCAATGAGGATTAACAAAAAAGGAAGGAAAAAAAGATATTGAAGAATGATGAAAGAAAGAACGAAAGAAAGAAAGAAAGAAAGAAGGTTGAAGAAGATACAAATAAGTGAAATCATATACTATGTTCATGGATAAGAAGAATTTTCATCATTACAATGTCCATGCTAACCAAAGCAATCTATATATTGAACACTATTGCTATCAAGATACCAATGGTGGAGTTCACAGAAACAACAAAAATATTTCAAAAATACATATGGAACAAAAACAACAAAAAAAATACAGCAATCTTGAAAAAGAACAAAGATGGAGGAATCACACTACTTGGTATCAAACTATACTACAAGGCCATTGTAATAAAATATTGCATGGTAATGACATAAAAACAGACATATCAATCATTGGAATAGAATAAAAATCCAGAAATAAACCCATTTGTTTATGGTCAATTAATAATTGACCAAAGACACAAGAATGTACAATTGGGGAAAGATAACCTGGGAATATATCTGAAGAAACCTAAACACTGATTCAAAAAGATCTATGCTCCACTATGTTCACTGTAGCCTTACTTACCATAGCCAATATTTGGGAGCTGCCCAACTGCCCATCAGCAGAGGAGTGGATAAAAGCTGTGGTACATTAACACAATGGAATACTACTCAGCTGTAGAAAAGAAGGAAGTGAAGGAAATCTTACCCTTTGGGGCAGCCTGGATGGACCTGGTGAGTATTATGTTAAGGGAAATAAGCCAGTTAGAGAAATACAAATATCTTAGGATTTACTTTACTTATATGTGGGATCTAATCAACAAAATAAACTAGCAAAAACAAATAGAAACGGACTCATAGATACAGAGAAGTGACTGACAGCTGTCATAGGGGAGGGTGGTTGAAGGGCTGGGGGAAAAAGGTGAAGGGATCAAGCAAAGAACAAAAACCTCATAGACACAGACAGCAGTATGGAGATTACCACAGGGAAAGGTGTTGGTAGAAGAGGGTCCAGCAAGGATAAACGGTGATGGAAGGAGACCTGACTTGGGGTGGTGAACACACAGTACAATATACAGATGATGTATTATAGAATTGTGTACCTGGAAGCTATATAATTTTATTAACCAATATCATCCCAAAAATTCAGTTAAATAAAAAAAGAAAAAAAAGAACATCCTGACACATGCTGCAACCTGGGTGGACCCTGAAGACATGATGCTCAGTGAAACAAGCCAGTCACAGAAAGACAAATACTGTGTGATCCCACTCACATGAGGCCTCTGGAGCTGTCAGTCATAGAGACAGAGGTAAGATGGAGGGGACCAAGGGTGGGGAAGGAGGATGGGAGGTGTTTAGAGTTTCAGTTGGAGAAGAAGGGACCAGTGATGGTGATGATGGTGGTGACAACTGCAGAAAACTATGAACATACTTAACACCACTAAATTGTGCATAAAAATAGTTAAAATGGTAAATATTACTGTGATAAACATATTTTAAAATTAAACAGCAACAAAAGCAAAAAAAAAAAATAGAAAGCCATGTTTTACAAACAGAACCTTGGTAGGACATGCTCAGGCTCCCTGAACTGCTGCTCTCACATGGCCTCCTAACACACAGTGGTGAGAAGAGCCTGGTGTCTGAGGGCTGCTGAGCAAACTTGGACAAGCCCTGGTCCCCTTGTGTCTACCTTACAGGCCTATTGAGAGAAGCAAAGGATGCCACGTGTGGGGAGTCACCATTGTGCAGAGAGGGCACACCCAGGGCAGGAACTGCCTTCTCACTTCGAGGGCAACTGAGCAGCCCTGCAGGGATGGATGGAACCCCGCATGAAGCCTGCACCCCCAACAGTCTGTGGAGCCCCCACGTGAAGAGGCCAGCTGACAAGTGTCAACAGGGCTTAAAATGGTAACCTTTTTAAAATGATTATGTGAATACATGTGTTAATATGAGGCAATTTATTTCATGTAATAAGTGTGCTATTATAACTCATAAGGCTCTCTTGGTGATGAGTCCACTACAGGACATACATTAGAAGGAGATGGAATTGTTCTGTCAGTGTGGTTCTGTTGTAGTTAGTTAGTTTCATTTAAATTATTTTCTAATTGATCTTAGAGAGAGTGGAAGGGAGAGAGAAACATTGATGAGATGGCTCCTGGTGAACCAGTGACCTTTTGATGCAAGGGATGATGCTCAAGCAACTGAGCCACTGTGGCCAGGGCGAGGCTGTCAGTGTTTTGTGTGACTTATGAAATCGACTTATGAAATTTCATCAACAGTTTCCTTGGGTTTCCTCAAACTCCCTCCTGGCGTGCCCCTCCCACAGATTCCAGGCCACTTTGGCAGACAAAGAGCAGCACAACAGTAACAAGCATTAAAAGACAGAAAGAGAAAGGAACAGAAAGCCAGTCATGAAACCACAGGACCACTCAGAGCTTAAGAAAATGCGGAGCTCTGCAGCATCTTCAGGTCCCATCCTCTCTCTTCTCCATCGCTAATTATGTTTTCCTTTCTTTCTAGTTGTCTGCTGAGATGCATCTTCTCTGAGAGAAGAGAAAGAAGTGGGAGCCCTGCCACTGGCTGAGGGAGGGAAATGCTGCAGCCTGGCTCCCTCCTCAGGATGTTCCCATGAGAGCCCAGGCGCCCAGCAGGCTCCCTCCCTGTCTCCTTTCACAGGAATCTCCATGGACACCTCAGCGCTGTGGGACTCAGATGGAGGACCACATTTTCAAAACAGCATAGGCCACGGGCAGTGTCAGTATAGCAAAGGCACATGGAAGCATCAGTGAGAGTAGGAAAGGTGGCGGGATACTCATATTTACTATGAGTTGGTTAGTAGTAAGGGATCAAGAGATATAAAGGAAGAACATTATGGAAATGATTTTATTATGAAAGCTGCAGATCCATTGAAACATCTGCTTATTGCTGTATCACATTCTTTGAGAATAATGGTGTTTTGGTTTGCTTCTTAAATAAAGTCCATATCCCATGTTATGGTGAAGGTGTCTCTTACTGACAGGAGAATTTCTTTTTGAAGTATTAATATTTCTATTAATAAATAGAATTTTTTTCATTTATAAACAGAAAACTTAACAGAAATTAGTTCCCTCTATGAAGCTCTTTGTTATTAAATGCTGAGACTTTAACTTTTGAATCTGTGATCAGGTACCTGAAGCAGGAATACAAATAGTGCACCAGGAAGTTTCAGCCAGGAGTACTTCCCTCATTTATAAATAAAATGTCAATGCTCTGGCTATAAAACTGCCCTAAAGTGAAAATACTAATATGTACTAATAGACTATCAACAAAGGTAACTGTATTAATTGAAACAATAATTTCAAAGTTTTCTGGTTTTATTTTAGTAGACTTTTTCTATATTTCTTACACTCTAAATATTCTATTTCTACCCAATTCGTTTTATAATCTATCAACTTACCAACTACTTCCAAAATCAGAACCCTTTTCGGATCTTCTGCCTCCTCTACCTTGCCTCAAAACCATAATTCTCAGCCATCTTCCCTCAGACCTCCTCCCAAAAATCAGTGTGGGAAATAAGAGATGTTGACAGGAATGTAAAAAATGGATCCGGGACAACAAGATTTTGCAAAAGCCCACAAGGGGGTACACCAAGAGTGTCTACCTCAGGTAATTGGGACACTTAGCACAGAAAGCCACTCTATCGACACAGAGAAGCATAAAAAATGCCAAGACAAAGAAACAGGACACAAATGACAGAAATGGAGGAAAGCAAACTACTGGATATAGAGTTCAAAACCACACTCCTTAGGTTTTTCAAGAATTTCCTAGAAACCGCCGATAAATGTAGTGATATCCTCAAGAAATCTAGTGAGACCCTCAATGTTGTGATAAAGGACCAACTAGAAATTAAGCATACACTGACTGAAATACAGAATATTATACAGACTCCCAAGAGCAGACCAGAGGATTGCAAGAATCAAGTCAAAGATTTTAAATAAGAAGAATAAAAAAACACCCAACCAGAAAAGCAAAATGAAAAATAATCCAAAAATACGAAGATAGCGTAAGGAGCCTCTGGGACAACCTCAAGCATACCAACATCCGAATTATAGGGGTGCCAGAAGATGAGAGAGAGCAAGATATTGAAGACCTATTTGAAGAAATAATGACAGAAAACTTCCCCTACCTGGTGAAAGAAATAGACTTACAAGTCCAGAAAGTGCAGAGAACCCAAAACGAAAGGAATCCAAAGAGGACCACACCAAGACACATCATAATTAAAATGCCAAGAGCAAAAGACAAAGATAGAATCCTAAAAGCAGCAAGAGAAAGACAGTCAGTTACCTACAAGGGAGTACCCATACTACTATCAGCTGATTTTTCAACAGAAACTTTGCTGGCCAGAAGGGAGTGGCAAGAAATATTCAAAGTGATGAATGCCAAGAACCTACAACCAAGATTACTTTATCCAGCAAAGCTATCATTCAGAAGTGAAGGTCAGATAAAGAGCTTCACAGATAAGAAAAAGCTGAAGGAGTTCATTACCACCAAACCAGTATTATATGAAATGCTGAAAGGTATCCTTTAAGAAGAGGAAGAAGAAGAAAAATCTAAAGATACAAATTATGAACAACAAATACACATCTATCAACAAGTGAATCTAAAAATCAAGTGAATAAATAATCTGATGAACAGTATGAACTGGTGATTATAATAGAATCATGGACATAGAAAGGTAATGGACTGACTATTCTTGGGGGGAAAGGAGTGTGGGGGGTGCCGGAAGAGATTGGACAATAATCATGCACCTATGCATGAGGACAGTGGTTGGGGAGTGAGGGCAGAGAATGGGGTGGGAACTGGGTGGAGGAGAGTTATGGTGGGAAAAAAGAGGAACCAATGTAATAATCTGAACAATAAAGATTTAATTTAAAAAAAAAAGGAGGAAGAAGAAGAAGAAAAAGATAAAAAACATATGAACAATAAAATGGCAATAAGTACATATAATCAACACTTGAACCTGAAAATCAAAATAAATGAATAAGAAATCTAATTAACAGAATAAACTGGTGAATAAAATAGAATCAGAGGCATGGAAAAAAAAAAGAAAGAAATGGATCCAGGTTTTGCTCTATGTAGTGCTGAGGACCTCCTTCTTCTGAGACCCCCTGAAAATGGACCAGAAATCTTTCTGAGTGCAACCTGACTGCTCTTGTCCACCTAGAACACTCTATAGTCCACAACAACCCCTAGAAAGCACAGGAACCCATGAAAGTGAAGAACCCTGAAGCTGAAGTTTCATTAGTTTTAATGGTTAAAACCCTGTGAGTGTGTTATATGTAAACTAGAGGCCTGGTGCATGAATTTGTAATGGGTGTCTGGCCTGCTGGGGGAATGGTATGTGGGAGGTTGGCTGGCCAGACCCACCCCAGATTGGAAGGGGGGGGCTATCTTGAGATGGGCTGTTGGCAGTCACGCCCTGCCCCCTGGTCAAACTCCCAGTCTAACTCCCATTTTAGGGGACAATTTGCATATTAGCCTTTTATAATATAGGCTGTGTTGACACTGCAAAATATGAAACCAGTGAGAACTGTATCAAACATGCACACAGTCAAACCTCATTAAAGCCTTCTAAACCAACAACAGAGTTGTGAACAATCTCATCTAGGCTAATTTGTGAGCTTCCTATCCCACTGCTCTCCCACCCTGTCATGTCCACTGTCAGT